>NC_041382.1:299716752-299922776 GCF_002162155.2 Triticum dicoccoides | reverse complement strand
TATCAGATTTCCAGGTTGCTCGGTGAGATTTTACAGTTTTTCGTAGTTTAGATCGAGTCTGTTCTTCATACCTACAGTCCACGAAAAAGCCACAAAAAAATTAGGGTTAGTTCATCATATCCGAACCAATCTGAGCATTTGCATAATCTTTTTAGGGTTTTGCTTTGTTGAATTTGCGGTTGCATCGTCGTGTCTAGTTGCTGGTCTTAGAGTCTAGTCTTTTAGAGTTTGGAGTTCTGGTCATAAGTTGTCACGCCGCCGCCGCACCATCATCATCGCCCCTGCCATCTACCACCACCGCTTATCCGCCACCGCTTCGAATCCGTATCCATATACCACCACCACTGCCATCTACTACCATATATCCACCACCAATCCGAGTTCTTGTCATATTAGGTTTGTTTTCGAGATCCATCTAGATTCCGATTCGTGTTTCCTTGCCGGAGTAGGTTCCGATTCGCAATACGGATTCCGCTTGGAATCCGTATCCATATACCACCACCGCTGCCATCTACCACCATATATCCACCACCAATCCGAGTTCCTTGCATATTAGGTGTGTTTTTGAGATCCATCTTATAAAAAAAAAGAGTCCGGAAACCACCCTCCGTTTAGGCCCAAAATTTTTCGAAAACGCATTTTTCGAAAAAAATTCTGGCTATCCTATTTTTAGGTGTTTCTGAGTGTTTTGAGACAGGTGCCATTATAGGAAGTTTTTTTTGACCCGTTTCCAGTTTTTGGGTCCGGGCAGTCGAAAAAAAAATTGGTCAAAAATATTTCGTGCCCATCCTGTCAGTTTGACCTAGGAAGGGTTTTGAGACACTCGCCATTATAGTGATTTTTCGCAAAAAAAAAGCAGCGCAAAAAAAAGAGCGAAAAAAAATCTAGAGTGTGCTTTTCCCTTGTTTACGTGCCACGCCGTGATTTTGTTGGTGTTCTAGGCTCGCGTCTCTAGCACAGTTTAGCCTAGGACCAGCATAGTACCGTCGTTGAGCGTTTATTCAACTTTGCATCTCTGAATTGATTATCGCTGACCCTTTTTGCTACCATATTATAAGCCTTCCCAGCTCCACATACATCTACGTCGTGCGTTTGACTCTCCCTAGTAATCGCTCTATCCAAGCTTTGAGAGTTTTTGACTACAACGGTTGCCGATCACCGCCTGCTGCTGGGTAAGAACTGGTAAGAATTTGAGATTTGCTTGACGGATTTGTGACACACACCACCACCTCTTGTTAGTAGTCTGTAGGATCATATTCTTGTGTGTTTCTATTGCTGCTAACCATGCCAGGATCACAAGCCGACGAGACTGACTGGGAGAACATGACGAATAAGGATTTGCATGATAAATTTCAGCAAATGATGAGTGGACAGGTGCAAGATGTGCTAAACAGATTTGAAGAGGCCATGGAGAAGATAGATGGCATGGAGAAGACGTTCGAAATAAAGCTCGATAACAAGTTCAATGAATTGCTCGCGCGTCTTCCACCACCACCACCCGCTGCACCTAACGCACCTCTCCAACAACAACAACGACGACTACCTCCACGTCGCGAAATAGATCTCCGCCGAGCGAGCCGTATTCCTCTTGTGTTTGGACAAACTGTTGGTGCTACTGTTGATACTTCTGTGGCTCCTGCTGCTGATGCGGAGGAGGATGATTATGCGGGAGATTACGAGGATGAGGTTGCTCAAAATCAGAACTACGTGCAACCACCTGCACCACAACCACCAGGTCATCCACATGCAAATAATCACAATGGTAGGGCTTTCCCTCAGGTACGAGATCATGACCATCTTCCTAAACTGAAATTGAATATTCCACCTTTCGAGGGTAGATATGTTCCTGATATATATCTTACTTGGGAGTTAGAAACTGAACAACGTTTTACATGTTTACAATATCCCGAGCAGAGACGGGTTGCTGCTGCTGTTTGTGCTTTCACTAGTTTTGCATGTGTATGGTGGTCTGAACATTGTAGATTATATCCTATTCCAACTACTTGGGCTGCTTTGAAAACTGCTATGCGTACGCGTTGGGTTCCACCATATTATCAACGTGAGTTGCTTCAAAAATTGCAGCGTTTAAGACAAGGAAAAAATTCTGTAGAAGAATATTATCAGGAATTACAAACTGGCATGATTAGATGTGGTATTGTTGAGGAGAATGAAGCTATGCTTGCACGTTTTCTGGGTGGATTAAATAGAGAGATTCAGACCATTCTAGACTATAAGGAGTATACTAATATCACTCGTTTATTCCATCTTGCTTGTAAAGCTGAACGTGAAGTGCAGGATCGACAAGCATTGGCGCGAACTAACTTTTCTGCAGGCCGACCTTCATCATGGACACCGCATGCATCTTCTACTTCAACTGCACCAGCACCTCAATCAGGTGTCTCCTCCAGTCGTGATACAAGAAAACAGGCACAACCACCATTATCTGCCAAGAGCGCACCTGCTGGGCCTGCTGATGAGGACATCAATACAATTGTTACACCCACAGGCCCTGCTGCTATACATACTGGACCAATTACTAGAGCTCGCGCACGCCAAGTAAATTACCAGGTACTTTCGTTTCTTGGTAATGATTCTAATGTTCATGAGAATATGATGCTGCCTAAATTGGATACATTTGTTTTTTTCTTACAAATAAAGGGCCTAGCTTGGAGAAGGATGAACATTGGAGCAAGAACAAGCATGGAGATGATGGCATGCGCAAGGGGAACAAGAACGGAGTTACAAGTGATGATTTCAGGACTTTGAAGCCACCATAATGGGCGCATGAAGCCTTGGACGAAATATACAAGATGCCACTTCATAAATTTCGTCCCGAGGTTATTATAGGTGCTGCGTCACCTTATTATTGGGCCAGGCCCATGTAATTTCGAAATACATAAGTATAGGCTATTTTTAGAGTCCGTATGTGTGGGGAAACAAGAGATAGGGTTGATTTCGGACCCCTCCACCAAGGGCCACAAAATTCCCCCTCTTCCTCCATATATACAGCCCTTAGGGCATCGTTTAGACTTTGGGTTTTGTTTAGATTAAAAGTTCGCCATAGCTGCAACTTCGCGTACTTTGTTTGTGTTCAACGACCAGACAAAGGCATCACAGAACCCCACCTTGATCAATAAAGCTTTCATCTTATATTCGCAATATCCAGATTGTAATCTCAGTTTCTTGCTTGTTCTTCGTTTGCTCGCAGGAAACAGACCCTCGTGGTCAGGTTGATCGTGCTTCGGCGTGGTCAATAACCTCTCGGAGTTGGTTTAGCGATTGCTAAGGCGCGACGTCCTCGCACGTTCGTAGTCGGATCGTCAAAGTCGACTGCCACCAAAGCGCTATCCATCATCTCATCGAAAGACGGGACACCTTTGCCTCTATCAAGTGGTATCAGATTTCCAGGTTGCTCGGTGAGATTTTACAGTTTTTCGTAGTTTAGATCGAGTCTGTTCTTCATACCTACAGTCCACGAAAAAGCCACAAAAAAAATAGGGTTAGTTCATCATATCCGAACCAATCTGAGCCTTTGCATAATCTTTTTAGGGTTTTGCTTTGTTGAATTTGCGGTTGCATCGTCGTGTCTAGTTGCTGGTCTTAGAGTCTAGTCTTTTAGAGTTTCGAGTTCTGGTCATAAGTTGTCACGCCGCCGCCGCACCATCATCATCGCCCCTGCCATCTATCACCGCCGCTTATCCACCACCGCTTCGAATCCGTATCCATATACCACCACCGCTGTCATATACCACCACCGCTGCCATCTACTACCATATATCCACCACCAATCCGAGTTCTTGTCATATTAGGTTTGTTTTCGAGATCCATCTAGATTCCGATTCATGTTTCCTTGCCGGAGTAGGTTTCGGAAAAAAAAGAGTCCGGAAACCACCCTCCGTTTAGGCCCAAAATTTTCGGAAAACGCACTTGACAAAAAATTTTCTGGCTATCCTAATTTTAGGTGTTTCTAAGCGTATTGAGACAGTCACCGTTATAGAAAGTTTTTTTTGACCCATTTCCAGTTTTTGGGTCCAGGCAGTCGAAAAAAAAATTGGTCGAAAAAATTTCGTGCCCATCCTGTCAGTTTGACCTGGGAAGAGTTTTGAGACACTCGCCATTATAGTGATTTTTTGCAAAAAAAATGAGCAAAAAAAAAAGAGCAGCGCAAAAAAAAGAGCGAAAATAAAAATTCCAGAGTGTGCTTTTCCCTTGTTTATGTGCAGCGCCGTGATTTTGTTAGTGTTCTAGGCTCGCGTCTCTAGCACGGTCTAGCCTAGGACCAGCACAGTACCATCGTTGAGCGTTTATTCAACTTTACATCTCTGAATTGATTATTGCTGACCCTTTTTGCTACCATATTATAAGCCTTCCCAGCTCCACATACATCTACGTCGTGCGTTTGACTCTCCCTGGTAATCCCTCTATCCAAGATTTGAGAGTTTTGACTACAATGGTTGCCGATCACCACCTGCTGCTGGGTAAGAATTGGTAAGAATTTGAGGTTTGCTTGACGGGTTTGTTATACACCACCACCACTTCTTAGTAGTCTGGAGGATCATATTCTTGTGTGTTTCTATTTGCTGCTAACCATGGTAGGATCACAAGCCGATGAGACTGATTGGGAGAACCTAACGAACAAACAGCTACATGATAAATTTCAGCAAATGATGAGTGGACAGGTGCAAGATGTGTTAAACAGATTTGAAGAGGCCATGGAGAAGATAGATGGCATGGAGAAGACGTTTGAAACAAAGCTCGATAACAAGTTTAATGAATTTCTCGCGCGTCTTCCACCACCACCACCCGCTGCACCTAACGCACCTCTCCAACAACAACAACAACAACGACTACCTCCACGTCGCGAAACAGACCTCCGCTGAGCGAGCCGTGTCCCTCTTGCGTTTGGCCAAACTGTTGATGCTGCTGTTGATACTTCTGTGGCTCCTGCTGTTGATGCGGAGGATGATGAGTATGCGGGCGATTATGAGGATGAGGTTGATCAAAATCCGAACTACGTGCAGCCACCAGCACCACCACCAGCAGGTCGACCTCAGGTATATATTCGTAATGGTAGGCCTGCACCACCACCTCAGGTACGAGATGATGTCCATATTCCTAAACTGAAATTGAATATTCCACCATTTGAGGGTAGATATGTTCCTGATATATATCTTACTTGGGAGTTAGAAACTGAACAATGATTTACATGTTTACAATATCCTGAGGAGAGACGGGTTGCTGCTGCTGTTTGTGCTTTCACTAGTTTTGCATGTGTATGGTCGTCTGAACATTGTAGATTATATCCTATTCCAACTACTTGGGCTGCTTTGAAAACTGCTATGTGTACGCGTTGGGTTCCACCATATTATCAACGTGAGTTGCTTCAAAAATTGCAGCGTTTAAGACAAGGAAAAAATTCTGTAGAAGAATATTATCAGGAATTACAAACTGGCATGATTAGATGTGCTATTGTTGAGGAGAATGAAGCTATGCTTGCACGTTTTCTGGGTGGATTAAATAGAGAGATTCAGACCATTCTAGACTATAAGGAGTATACTAATATCACTCGTTTATTCCATCTTGCTTGTAAAGCTGAACGTGAAGTGCAGGATCGACAAGCATTGGCGCGAACTAACTTTTCTGCAGGCCGACCTTCATCATGGACACCGCGTGCATCTTCTACTTCAACTGCACCAGCACCTCAATCAGGTGCCTCCTCCAGTCGTGATACAAGAAAACAGGCACAACCACCATTATCTGCCAAGGGCGCACCTGCCGGGCCTGCACAGAGTTCTTCTTCCATGGCATCAACAGGGCACACAAGTGATATTATTTGTCGTCGTTGTAAGGGAGGAGGTCATTATGCGAGAGAATGCAAATCTTCGCGTGTGATGATTGCTACTGCGGATGGTGGATATGAGTCCGCTAGTGACTATGATGAGGAGACTTTGGCTCTTATTACACGTGAAGAACATGGTGGAGATGATTCTGATCATGAGACGCAATACATGGCTCCTGAAGACGCTGACAGGTATGAATGTTTAGTTGCTCAACGTGTTTTGAGTGTGCAGGTCACAGAAGCTAAGAAAAATTAGAGGCACAATTTGTTCCATACCAAGGGAGTTGTGAAGCAACGTTCTGTGCGCGTCATCATAGACGGAGGTAGTTGCAACAACTTGGCTAGCATGGAGATGGTGGAGAAGCTTTCTCTCACCACAAGACTACATCCAATGGTTCAACAACAGCGGCAAGGTTAAGGTAACACGTACTGTTCGTGTGCATTTTAGTATCTCTACATATGCTGATTATGTTGATTGTGATGTGGTACCTATGCAAGCATGTCCCTTATTACTTGGTAGACCATGGCAATTTGATAAAAATTCTGTACACCATGGTAGAAACAATCACTATACTCTTGTTCATAAGGATAAAAATATTACTTTGCTTCCTATGACTCCTGATTCCATTTTGAAAGATGATATTAATAGAGCTAATAAAGCAAAACAGGAGAAGAATAAGAGTGAAAATCAGATTGTGGCAAAAGAATTTGAGCAACAAATGAAGCCTAATAATAAACCATCTAGTGTTGCTTCTGAAATTAAATTGAAAAGTGCATGTTTATTTGCCACCAAATCTGATATTGATGAGCTAGATTTCAGCAAATCTGTTTGCTATGCTTTTGTGTGCAAAGAGGCATTATTTTCATTCGGGGACGTTCCTTCCTCTTTGCCTCCTGTTGTCACTAACATTTTGCAGGAGTTCGCTGACGTCTTTCCACAAGACGTGCCACCGGGATTACCGCCTATTCGAGGGATTGAGCATCAGATTGACTTAATTCCCGGTGCTTCACTGCCAAACCATGCACCATACCGTACCAATCCAGAGGAGACGAAGGAGATTATGCGTCAAGTACAAGAGCTTCTCGACAAAGGTTATATACGCGAATCCCTTAGTCCTTGTGCTGTTCCTATTATTCTAGTGCCGAAAAAGGATGGTACATCACGTATGTGTGTTGATTGTAGAGGCATTAATAATATTACTATTCGTTATCGTCATCCTATTCCTAGGCTAGATGATATGCTTGATGAATTGAGTGGCTCTACAATATTCTCCAAAGTTGATTTGCGTAGTGGATACCATCAAATTCGTATGAAATTGGGAGATGAATGGAAAACAGCATTTAAAACTAAGTTTGGATTATATGAGTGGTTAGTCATGCCTTTTGGGTTAACTAATGCACCTAGTACTTTCATGAGATTAATGAACGAAGTTTTACGTGCTTTCATTGGACGATTTGTGGTAGTTTACTTTGATGACATATTGATTTATAGCAGATCTTTGGAAGAACATTTGGAACATTTACGTGCTGTTTTTATTGCTGTACGTGATGCACGTTTGTTTGGTAACCTTGGGAAGTGCACCTTTTGCACCGACCGAGTATCTTTTCTTGGCTATGTTGTTACTCCACAGGGAATTGAAGTTGATAAAGCCAAGATTGAAGCTAAGAGTTGGCCGCAGCCCAAAACGGTCACACACGTGAGGAGTTTTCTTGGCCTCGCTAGATTCTATAGGCGTTTTGTGAGAGATTTCAGCACCATTGCTGCACCTCTCAATGAGCTTACAAATAAAGATGTGCCTTTTCTTTGGGGTACCGCACAGGAAGAAGCCTTCTCGGTATTGAAAGATAAGTTGACACATGCTCCTTTACTCCAGCTTCCTGATTTTAATAAGACTTTTGAGCTTTAATGTGATGCTAGTGGAATTGGATTAGGAGGTGTGTTATTACAAGATGGCAAACCTGTTGCATACTTTTCTGAAAAATTGAGTGGGCCTAGTCTGAATTATTCTACTTATGATAAAGAATTATATGCTCTTGTTCGGACTTTAGAAACATGGCAACATTATTTATGGCCCAAAGAATTTGTTATACATTCTGATCATGAATCTTTGAAACAAATTAAAAGTCAAGCTAAGCTGAATCGTAGACATGCTAAATGGGTTGAATTCATTGAGACTTTCTCTTATGTCATTAAACACAAGAAGGGAAAAGAAAATGTTATTGCTGATGCATTGTGTCGTCGCTATACTATGCTTTCACAACTTGACTTCAAAATATTTGGTTTGGAGACCATCAAAGATCAATATGTGCATGATGCTGATTTTAAAGATGTAATGCAGAATTGCAAAGAAGGAAGAATGTGGAACAAGTTTGTCGTTAACGATGGATTTGTGTTTCGTGCTAACAAGCTATGCATTCCAGCTAGCTCCGTTCGTCTTTTGTTGTTGCAGGAGGCGCATGGAGGAGGATTGATGGGACACTTTGGCGTGAAGAAGACGAAGGACGTACTTGCTACACATTTCTTTTGGCCAAAGATGAGACGGGATGTTCAGCGTTTTATTGCTCGCTGCACTACATGTCAAAAAGCTAAGTCACGACTCAATCCTCATGGTTTATATATGCCTTTGCCTGTACCTAGTGTTCCTTGGGAGGATATATCTATGGACTTTGTTTTAGGTTTACCTCGAACAAAGAAGGGGAGGGATAGCATATTTGTTGTCGTGGATAGATTCTCAAAAATGGCACACTTTATACCATGTCATAAAAGCGATGATGCTGTTAATGTTGCTGATTTGTTCTTTCGTGAAATTATTCGCTTGCATGGTGTGCCAAATACTATTGTTTCAGATCGTGATACTAAATTTCTTAGCCACTTTTGGAGGTGTTTATGGGCTAAGTTGGGGACTAAACTGCTTTTTAGTACTACTTGTCACCCCCAAACTGATGGCCAAACTGAAGTAGTCAATAGAACATTGTCTACTATGCTTAGGGCTGTTTTGAAGAGTAACAAGAAAATGTGGGAGGAATGCTTGCCTCATATTGAATTTTCTTATAATCGTTCATTGCATTCTACTACTAAGATGTGCCCTTTTGAAGTTGTGTATGGTTTCCTACCTCGTGCACCTATTGATTTGTTGCCTCTTCCATCTTCGGAGAAGGTTAATTTTGATGCTAAACAACGTGCTGAATTGATTTTAAAAATGCATGAGTTAACAAAGGAAAACATTGAGCATATGAATGCCAAATATAAACTTGCTAGAGATAAGGGTAGAAAACATTTTGTGTTTGCACCTGGAGATCTTGTTTGGTTACATTTGCGTAAGGATAGATTTCCTGATTTGCGCAAATCAAAGCTCATGCCACGGGCTGATGGTCCCTTTAAGGTGTTAGAGAAAATAAATGATAATGCATATAAACTTGAGCTGCCTGCAGATTTTGGGGTTAGTCCCACTTTTAAAATTGCAGATTTGAAGCCTTATTTGGGTGAGGAAGATGAACTTCCGTCGAGGACAACTTCATTTCAAGAAGGGGAGGATGATGAGGACATCAATACAATTGTTACACCCACAGGCCCTGCTGCTATACATACTGGACCAATTACTAGAGCTCGCGCACGCCAACTAAATTACCAGGTACTTTCGTTTCTTGGTAATGATTCTAATGTTCATGAGAATATGATGCTGCCTAAATTGGATACATTTGTTTTGCTTACAAATAAAGGGCCTAGCTTGGAGAAGGATGAACATTGGAGCAAGAACAAGCATGGAGATGATGGCATGCGCAAGGGGAACAAGAACGGAGTTACAAGTGATGATTTCAGGACTTTGAAGCCACCATAATGGGCTCATGAAGCCTTGGACGAAATATACAAGATGCCACTTCATAAATTTCGTCCCGAGGTTATTATAGGTGCTGCGTCACCTTATTATTGGGCCAGGCCCATGTAATTTCGAAATACATAAGTATAGGCTATTTTTAGAGTCTGTATGTGTGGGGAAACAAGAGATAGGGTTGATTTCGGACCCCTCCACCAAGGGCCACGAAATTCCCCCCTCTTCCTCCATATATACAGCCCTTAGGGCATCGTTTAGACTTTGGGTTTTGTTTAGATTAAAATTTCGCCATAGCTGCAACTTCGCGTACTTTGTTTGTGTTCAACGACCAGACAAAGGCGTCACAGAACCCCACCTTGATCAATAAAGCTTTCATCTTATATTCGCAATATCCAGATTGCAATCTCAGTTTCTTGCTTGTTCTTTGTTTGCTCGCAGGAAACAGACCCTCGTGGTCAGGTTGATCGTGCTCCGGCGTGGTCGATAACCTCTCGGAGTTGGTTTAGCGATTGCTAAGGCGCGACGTCCTCGCACGTTCGTAGTCGGATCGTCAAAGTCGACTTCCACCAAAGCGATATCCATCACCTCATCGAAAGACGGGACACCCCGCCTCTATCACCTGCACAGAGTTCTGCTTCTTCCATGACATCAACAGGGCACACAAGTGATATTATTTGTCGTCGTTGTAAGGGAGGAGGTCATTATGCGAGAGAATGCAAATCTCCGCGTGTGATGATTGCTACCGCGGATGGTGGATATGAGTCCGCTAGTGACTATGATGAGGAGACTTTGGCTCTTATTACACGTGAAGAACATGGTGGAGATGATTCTGATCATGAGACGCAATACATGGCTCCTGAAGACGCTGACAGGTATGAATGTTTAGTTGCTCAACGTGTTTTGAGTGTGCAGGTCACACAAGCTGAGCATAATCAGAGGCACAATTTGTTCCATACCAAGGGAGTTGTGAAACAACGTTCTGTGCGCGTCATCATAGATGGAGGGAGCTGCAACAACTTGGCTAGCATGGAGATGGTGGAGAAGCTTTCTCTCACCACAAGACCACATCCACATCCTTACTACATCCAATGGTTCAACAACAGCGGCAAGGTTAAGGTAACACGTACTGTTCGTGTGCATTTTAGTATCTCTACATATGCTGATTATGTTGATTGTGATGTGGTACCTATGCAAGCATGTTCCTTATTACTTGGTAGACCATGGCAATTTGATAAAAATTCTGTACACCATGGTTGAAACAATCACTATACTCTTGTTCATAAGGATAAAAATATTACTTTGCTTCCTATGACTCCTGATTCCATTTTGAAAGATGATATTAATAGAGCTAATAAAGCAAAACAGGAGACGAATAAGAGTGAAAATCAGATTGTGGCAAAAGAATTTGAGCAACAAATGAAGCCTAATAATAAACCATCTAGTGTTGCTTCTGAAATTGAATTGAAAAGTGCATGTTTATTTGCCACCAAATCTGATATTGATGAGCTAGATTTCAGCAAACCTGTTTGCTATGCTTTTGTGTGCAAAGAGGCATTATTTTCATGCGAGGACGTGCCTTCCTCTTTGCCTCCTGCTGTCACTAACATTTTGCAGGAGTTCGCTGACGTCTTTACACAAGACGTGCCACCGGGATTACCGCCTATTCGAGGGATTGAGCATCAGATTGACTTAATTCCCGGTGCTTCACTGCCAAACCGTGCACCATACCGTACCAATCCAGAGGAGACGAAGGAGATTATGCGTCAAGTACAAGAGCTTCTCGACAAAGGTTATATACGCGAATCCCTTAGTCCTTGTGTTGTTCCTATTATTCTAGTGCCGAAAAAGGATGGTACATCACGTATGTGTATTGATTGTAGAGGCATTAATAATATTACTATTCGTTATCGTCATCCTATTCCTAGGCTAGATGATATGCTTGATGAATTGAGTGGCTCTACAATATTCTCCAAAGTTGATTTGCGTAGTGGATACCATCAAATTCGTATGAAATTGGGAGATGAATGGAAAACAGCATTCAAAACTAAGTTTGGATTATATGAGTGGTTAGTCATGCCTTTTGGGTTAACTAATGCACCTAGTACTTTCATGAGATTAATGAACGAAGTTTTACGTGCTTTCATTGGACGATTTGTGGTAGTTTACTTTGATGACATATTGATTTATAGCAGATCTTTGGAAGAACATTTGGAACATTTACGTGCTGTTTTTATTGCTCTACGTGATGCACGTTTGTTTGGTAACCTTGGGAAGTGCACCTTTTGCACCGACCAAGTATCTTTTCTTGGCTATGTTGTTACTCCACAGGGAATTGAAGTTGATAAAGCCAAGATTGAAGCTATTGAGAGTTGGCCGCAACCCAAAACGGTCACACAAGTGAGGAGTTTTCTTGGCCTCGCTGGATTCTATAGGCGTTTTGTGAGAGATTTCAGCACCATTGCTGCACCTCTCAATGAGCTTACAAAGAAAGATGTGCCTTTTCTTTGGGGTACCGCACAGGAAGAAGCCTTCTCGGTATTGAAAGATAAGTTGACACATGCTCCTTTACTCCAACTTCCTGATTCTAATAAGACTTTTGAGCTTGATTGTGATGCTAGTGGAATTGGATTAGGCGGTGTGTTATTACAAGATGGCAAACCTGTTGCATACTTTTCTGAAAAATTGAGTGGGCCTAGTCTGAATTATTCTACTTATGATAAAGAATTATATGCTCTTGTTCGGACTTTAGAAACATGGCAACATTATTTATGGCCCAAAGAATTTGTTATACATTCTGATCATGAATCTTTGAAACATATTAAAAGTCAAGCTAAACTGAATCGTAGACATGCTAAATGGGTTGAATTCATTGAGACTTTTCCTTATGTCATTAAACACAAGAAGGGAAAAGAAAATGTTATTGCTGATGCATTGTCTCGCCGCTATACTATGTGATGAGGACATCAATACCATTGTTACACCCACAGCCCCTACTGCTACATATACGGGACCAATTACTAGAGCTCGCGCACGCCAATTAAATTATCAGGTACTTTCATTTCTTGGTAATGATTCTAATGTTCATGAGAATATGATGCTGCTTAAATTGGATACATTTGTTTTGCTTACAAATGAAGGGCCTAGCTTGGAGAAGGATAAACATTGGAGCAAGAACAAGCATGGAGATGATGCCATGCGCAAGGGGAACAAGAACGGAGTTACAAGTGATGATTTCAGAACTTTGAAGCCACCACAATGGGTGCATGAAGCCTTGGACGAAATATACAAGAGGCCACTTCATAAATTTCGTCCCGAGGCTATTATAGGTGCTGCGTCACCTTTTTATTGGGCCAGGCCCATGTAATTTCGAAATACATAAGTATAGGCTATTTTTAGAGTCCGTATGTGTGGGGAAACAAGAGATAGGGTTGATTTCGGACCCCTCCACCAAGGGCCACGAAATTCCCCTCTCTTCCTCCATATATACAGCCCTTAGGGCACCGTTTAGACTTTGGGTTTTGTTTCGATTAAAAGTTCGCCATAGCTGCAACTTCGCGTACTTCGTTTGTGTTCAACGACCAGACAAAGGCGTCACAGAACCCCACCTTGATCAATAAAGCTTTCATCTTATATTCGCAATATCCAGATTGCTATCTCAGTTTCTTGCTTGTTCTTCGTTTGCTCGCAGGAAACAGACCCTCGTGGTCAGGTTGATCGTGCTCCGGCGTGGTCAATAACCTCTCGGAGTTGGTTTAGCGATTGCTAAGGCGCGACATCCTCGCACGTTTGTAGTCGGATCGTCAAAGTCGACTTCCACCAAAGCGATATCCATCATCTCATCGAAAGACGGGACACCTTTGCCTCTATCAAGTGGTATCAGATTTCCAGGTTGCTCGGTGAGATTTTACATTTTTCCGTAGTTTAGACCGAGTCTGTTCTTCATACCTACAGTCCACGAAAAAGCCACACAAAAAAATTAGGGTTAGTTCATCATATCCGAACCAATCTGAGCCTTTGCATAATATTTTTAGGGTTTTGCTTTGTTGAATTTGCGGTTGCATCGTCGGTCTAGTTGCTGGTCTTAGAGTCTAGTCTTTTAAGTTTCGAGTTCTGGTCATAAGTTGTCACGCCGCCGCCGCACCATCATCATCGCCCCTGCCATCTACCACCACCGCTCCGAATCCGTGTCCATATACCACCACCAATCCGTGTCCATATACCACCACCGATCCATATCCATATACTACCACCGCTACCACCACCGCTGCCATATACCACCACCATATATCCACCACCAATCCGAGTTCCTTGCTTATTAGGTTTGTTTTCGGGATCCATCTAGTTTCTGATTCGTGTTTCCTTGCCGGAGTAGGTTTCGGAAAAAAAAAGAGTCCGGAAACCACCCTCCGTTTAGGCCCAAAATTTTCCGAAAACGCACTTGTCGAAAAAATTTCTGGCTATCCTATTTTTAGGTGTTTCTAAGCGTATTGAGACAGTCGCCGTTATAGAAAGTTTTTTTTTGACCCGTTTCCAGTTTTTGGGTCCGGGCAGTCGAAAAAAAAAATTGGTCAAAAAAAAATTTCGTGCCCATCCTGTCAGTTTGACCTGGGAAGAGTTTTGAGACACTCGCCACTATAGTGATTTCCCCCCCCCAAAAAAAAGAGCAGCGCAAAAAAACAGCGCAAAAAAAAAGAGCGAATTTTTTTGTCCCAGAGTGGGCTTTTCCCTTGTTTACGTGCAGCGCCGTGATTTTGTTAGTGTTCTAGGCTCGCGTCTCTAGCACGGTCTAGCCTAGGACCAGCACAGTACCGTCGTTGAGCGTTTATTCAACTTTGCATATCTGAATTGATTATTGCTGACCCTTTTTGCTACCATATTATAAGCCTTCCCAGCTCCACATACATCTACGTCGTGCGTTTGACTCTCCCTGGTAATCGCTCTATCCAAGCTTTGAGAGTTTTTGACTACAACGGTTGCCGATCACCGCCTGCTGCTGGGTAAGAACTGGTAAGAATTTGAGATTTGCTTGACGGATTTGTGACACCCACCACCACCTCTTGTTAGTAGTCTGTAGGATCATATTCTTGTGTGTTTCTATTGCTGCTAACCATGCCAGGATCACAAGCCGACGAGACTGACTGGGAGAACATGACGAATAAGTATTTGCATGATAAATTTCAGCAAATGATGAGTGGACAGGTGCAAGATGTGCTAAACAGATTTGAAGAGGCCATGGAGAAGATAGATGGCATGGAGAAGATGTTCGAAACAAAGCTCGATAACAAGTTTAATGAATTGCTCGCATGTCTTCCACCACCACCACCCGCTGCACCTAACGCACCTCTCCAACAACAACAACAACAACAACAACGACTACCTCCACGTCGCGAAACAGATCTCCGCCGAGCGAGCCGTGTTCCTCTTGCGTTTGGCCAAACTGTTGGTGCTGCTATTGATACTTCTATGGCTCCTGCTGCCGATGTGGAGGAGGATGATTATGTGGGAGATTATGAGGATGAGGTCGATCAAAATCAGCACTACGTGCAGCCACCTGCACCACCACCAGCAGGTTGACCTCAGGTATATATTCGTAATGGTAGGCCTGCACCACCACCTCAGGTACGAGATGATGTCCATATTCCTAAACTGAAATTGAATATTCCACCATTTGAGGGTAGATATGTTCCAGATATATATCTTACTTGGGAGTTAGAAACTGAACAACGTTTTACATGTTTACAATATCCCGAGGAGAGACGGGTTGCTGCTGCTGTTTGTGCTTTCACTAGTTTTGCATGTGTATGGTGGTCTGAACATTGTAGATTATATCCTATTCCCGCTACTTGGGCTGCTTTGAAAACTGCTATGCGTACTCGTTGGGTTCCACCATATTATCAACGTGAATTGCTTCAGAAATTACAGCGCTTAAGACAAGGAAAAAATTCTGTAGAAGAATATTATCAGGAATTACAAACTGGCATGATTAGATGTGGTATTGTTGAGGAGAATGAAGCTATGCTTGCACGTTTTCTGGGTGGATTAAATAGAGAGATTCAGACCATTCTAGACTATAAGGAGTATACTAATATCACTCGTTTATTCCATCTTGCTTGTAAAGCTGAACGTGAAGTGCAGGATCGACAAGCATTGGCGCGAACTAACTTTTCTGCAGGCCGACCTTCATCATGGACACCGCGTGCATCTTCTACTTCAACTGCACCAGCACCTCAATTAGGTGCCTCCTCCAGTCGTGATACAAGAAAACAGGCACAACCACCATTATCTTCCAAGAGCTCACCTGCTGGGCCTACACGGAGTTCTTCTTCTTCCATGGCATCAACAGGGCACACAAGTGATATTATTTGTCGTCGTTGTAAGGGAGGAGGTCATTATGCGAGAGAATGCAAATCTCCGCGTGTGATGATTGCTACCGCGGATGGTGGATATGAGTCCGCTAGTGACTATGATGAGGAGACTTTGGCTCTTATTACACGTGAAGAACATGGTGGAGATGATTCTGATCATGAGACGCAATACATGGCTCCTGAAGACGCTGACAGGTATGAATGTTTAGTTGCTCAACGTGTTTTGAGTGTGCAGGTCACACAAGCTGAGCAAAATCAGAGGCACAATTTGTTCCATACCAAGGGAGTTGTGAAGGAACGTTCTGTGCGCGTCATCATAGACGAAGGTAGCTGCAACAACTTGGCTAGCATGGAGATGGTGGAGAAGCTTTCTCTCACCACAAGACCACATCCACATCCTTACTACATCCAATGGTTCAACAACAGCGGCAAGGTTAAGGTAACACGTACTGTTCGTGTGCATTTTAGTATCTCTACATA
Source organism: Triticum dicoccoides (assembly GCF_002162155.2). Lineage (NCBI taxonomy): Eukaryota > Viridiplantae > Streptophyta > Magnoliopsida > Poales > Poaceae > Triticum > Triticum dicoccoides. The sequence continues at coordinate 299,906,259 of NC_041382.1, read as the reverse complement.
TGTTGATTATGTTGATTGTGATGTGGTACCTATGCAAGCATGTTCCTTATTACTTGGTAGACCATGGCAATTTGATAAAAATGTTGTACACCATGGTAGAAACAATCATTATACTCTTGTTCATAAGGATAAAAATATTACTTTGCTTCCTATGACTCCTGATTCTATTTTGAAAGATGATATTAATAGAGCTAATAAAGCAAAACAGGAGAAGAATAAGAGTGAAAATCAGATTGTGGCAAAAGAATTTGAGCAACAAATGAAGCCTAATAATAAACCATCTAGTGTTGCTTCTGAAATTAAATTGAAAAGTGCATGTTTATTTGCCACCAAATCTGATATTGATGAGCTAGATTTCAGCAAATCTGTTTGCTATGCTTTTGTGTGCAAAGAGGCATTATTTTCATTCGAGGACGTGCCTTCCTCTTTGCCTCCTGCTGTCACTAAGATTTTGCAGGAGTTCGCTGACATCTTTCCACAAGACGTGCCACCGGGATTACCGCCTATTCGAGGGATTGAGCATCAGATTGACTTAATTCCCGGTGCGTCACTGCCAAACCGTGCGCCATACCGTACCAGTCCAGAGGAGACGAAGGAGATTATGCGTCAAGTACAAGAGCTTCTCGACAAAGGTTATATACGCAAATCCCTTAGTCCTTGTGCTGTTCCTATTATTCTAGTGCCGAAAAAGGATGGTACATCACGTATGTGTGTTGATTGTAGAGGCATTAATAATATTACTCTTCGTTATCGTCATCCTATTCCTAGGCTAGATGATATGCTTGATGAATTGAGTGGCTCTACAATATTCTCCAAAGTTGATTTGCGTAGTGGTTACCATCAAATTCGTATGAAATTGGGTGATGAATGGAAAACAGCATTTAAAACAAAGTTTGGTTTATATGAGTGGTTAGTAATGCCTTTTGGGTTAACTAATGCGCCTAGTACTTTCATGAGACTAATGAACGGAGTTTTACGTGCTTTCATTGGACGATTTGTGGTAGTCTATTTTGATGATATACTGATTTATAGCAAATCTTTGGAAGAACATTTGGAACATTTACGTGCTGTTTTTATTGCTCTACATGATGCACGTTTGTTTGGTAACCTTGGGAAGTGCACCTTTTGCACTGACCGAGTATCTTTTCTTGGCTATGTTGTTACTCCACAGGGAATTGAAGTTGACAAAGCCAAGATTGAAGCTATTGAGAGTTGGCCGCAGCCCAAAACGGTCGCACTAGTGAGGAGTTTTCTTGGCCTTGCTGGATTCTATAGGCGTTTTGTGAGAGATTTCAGCACCATTGCTGCACCTCTCAATGAGCTTACAAAGAAAGATGTGCCTTTTCTGTGGGGTACCGCACAGGAAGAAGCCTTCACGGTATTGAAAGATAAGTTGACACATGCTCCTTTACTCCAACTTCCTGATTTTAATAAGACTTATGAGCTTGAATGTGATGCTAGTGGAATTGGATTAGGAGGTGTGTTATTACAAGATGGCAAACCTGTTGCATACTTTTCTGAAAAATTGAGTGGGCCTAGTCTGAATTATTCTACTTACGATAAAGAATTATATGCTCTTGTTCGGACTTTAGAAACATGGCAACATTATTTATGGCCCAAAGAATTTGTTATACATTCTGATCATGAATCTTTGAAACATATTAAAAGTCAAGCTAAACTGAATCGTAGACATGCTAAATGGGTTGAATTTATTGAGACTTTCCCTTATGTCATTAAACACAAGAAGGGAAAAGAAAATGTTATTGTTGATGCATTGTCTCGTCGCTATACTATGCTTTCACAACTTGACTTCAAAATATTTGGTTTGGAGACCATCAAAGATCAATATGTGCATGATGCTGATTTTAAAGATGTAATGCAGAATTGTAAAGAAGGAAGAATGTGGAACAAGTTTGTCGTTAACGATGGATTTGTGTTTCGTGCTAACAAGCTATGCATTCCAGCTAGCTCTGTTCGTCTTTTGTTGTTGCAGGAGGTGCATGGAGGAGGATTAATGGGACACTTTGGCGTGAAGAAGACGGAGGACGTACTTGCTACACATTTCTTTTGGCCAAAGATGAGACGGGATGTTGAGCGTTTTATTGCTCGCTGCACTACATGTCAAAAAGCTAAGTCACAACTCAATCCTCATGGTTTATATATGCCTTTGCCTGTACCTAGAGTTCCTTGGGAGGATATATCTATGGACTTTGTTTTAGGTTTACCTCGAACAAAGAAGGGGAGGGATAGCATATTTGTTGTCGTGGATAGATTCTCGAAAATGGCACACTTTATACCATGTCATAAAAGCGATGATGTTGTTAATGTTGCTGATTTGTTCTTTCATGAAATTATTCGCTTGCATGGTGTGCCAAATACTATTGTTTCAGATCGTGATACTAAATTTCTTAGCCACTTTTGGAGATGTTTATGGGCCAAGTTGGGGACTAAACTGCTTTTTAGTACTACTTGTCAGCCCCAAACTGATGGACAAACTGAAGTAGTCAATAGAATATTGTCTACTATGCTTCGGGCTGTTTTGAAGAATAATAAGAAAATGTGGGAGGAATGCTTGCCTCATATTGAATTTGCTTATAATCGTTCATTGCATTCTACTACTAAGATGTGCCCTTTTGAAGTTGTGTATGGTTTCCTACCTCGTGCACCTATTGATTTGTTGCTTCTTCCATCTTCGGAGAAGGTTAATTTTGATGCTAAACAACGTGTTGAATTGATTTTAAAAATGCATGAGTTAACTAAGGAAAACATTGAGCGTATGAATGCTAAATATAAACTTGCTGGAGATAAGGGTAGAAAACATGTTGTGTTTGCACCTGGAGATCTTGTTTGGTTACATTTGCATAAGGTTAGATTTCCTGATTTGCGCAAATCAAAGCTAATGCCACGTGCTGATGGTCCCTTTAAGGTGTTAGAGAAAATAAATGATAATGCATATAAACTTGAGCTGCCTGCAGATTTTGGGGTTAGTCCCACTTTTAACATTGCAAATTTGAAGCCTTATTTGGGTGAGGAAGATGAGCTTCCGTCGAGGACGACTTCATTTCAAGAAGGGGAGGATGATGAGGACATCAATACCATTGTTACACCCACAACACCTACTGCTACATATACGGGACCAATTACTAGAGCTCGCGCACGCCAATTAAATTATCAGGTACTTTCGTTTCTTGGTAATGATTCTAATGTTCATGAGAATATGATGCTGCTTAAATTGGATACATTTGTTTTGCTTACAAATGAAGGGCCTAGCTTGGAGAAGGATGAACATTGGAGCAAGAACAAGCATGGAGATGATGCCATGCGCAAGGGGAACAAGAACGGAGTTACAAGTGATGATTTCAGGACTTTGAAGCCACCATAATGGGTGCATGAAGCCTTGGACGAAATATACAAGATGCCACTTCATAAATATCGTCCCGAGGCTATTATAGGTGCTGCGTCACCTTTTTATTGGGCCAGGCCCATGTAATTTCGAAATACATAAGTATAGGCTATTTTTAGAGTCCGTATGTGTGGGGAAACAAGAGATAGGGTTGATTTCGGACCCCTCCACCAAGGGCCACGAAATTCCCCTCTCTTCCTCCATATATACAGCCCTTAGGGCACCGTTTAGACTTTGGGTTTTGTTTCGATTAAAAGTTCGCCATAGCTGCAACTTCGCATACTTCGTTTGTGTTCAACGACCAGACAAAGGCGTCACAGAACCCCACCTTGATCAATAAAGCTTTCATCTTATATTCGCAATATCCAGATTGCAATCTCAGTTTGTTGCTTGTTCTTCGTTTGCTCGGAGGAAATGGACCCTCGTGGTCAGGTTGATCGTGCTCCAGCGTGGTCAATAACCTCTCGGAGTTGGTTTAGCGATTGCTAAGGCGCGACGTCCTCGCACGTTCGTAGTCGGATCGTCAAAGTCGACTTCCACCAAAGCGATATCCATCATCTCATCGAAAGACGGGACACCTTTGCCTCTATCACTATGCTTTCAAAAATTGACTTCAAAATATTTGGTTTGGAGACCATCAAGATCAATATGTGCATGATGCTGATTTTAAAGATGTAATGCAGAATTGTAAAGAAGGGAGAATGTGGAACAAGTTCGTCGTTAACGATGGATTTGTGTTTCGTGCTAACAAGCTATGCATTCCTGCTAGCTCCGTTCGTCTTTTGTTGTTGCAGGAGGCGCATGGAGGAGGATTAATGGGACACTTTGGCATGAAGAAGACGGAGGACGTACTTGCTACACATTTCTTTTGGCCAAAGATGAGACGGGATTTTGAGCATTTTATTGCTTGCTGCACTACATGTCAAAAAGCTAAGTCACGACTCAATCCTCATGGTTTATATATGCCTTTGCCTGTACCTAGTGTTCCTTGGGAGGATATATCTATGGACTTTGTTTTAGGTTTACCTCGAACAAAGAAGGGGAGGGATAGCATATTTGTTGTCGTGGATAGATTCTCGAAAATGGCACACTCTATACCATGTCATAAAAGCGATGATGCTGTTAATGTTGCTGATTTGTTCTTTCGTGAAATTATTCGCTTGCATGGTGTGCCAAATACTATTGTTTCAGATCGTGATACTAAATTTCTGAGCCACTTTTGGAGATGTTTATGGGCTAAGTTGGGGACTAAACTGCTTTTTAGTACTACTTGTCACCCCCAAACTGATGGACAAACTGAAGTAGTCAATAGAACGTTGTCTACTATGCTTAGGGCTGTTTTGAAGAATAATAAGAAAATGTGGGAGGAATGCTTGCCTCATATTGAATTTGCTTATAATCGTTCATTGCATTCTACTACTAAGATGTGCCCTTTTGAAGTTGTGTATGGTTTCCTACCTCGTGCACCTATTGATTTGTTGCCTCTTCCATCTTCGGAGAAGGTTAATTTTGATGCTAAACAACGTGCTGAATTGATTTTAAAAATGCATGAGTTAACCTAGGAAAACATTGAGCGTATGAATGCTAAATATAAACTTGCTGGAGATAAGGGTAGAAAACATGTTGTGTTTGCACCTGGAGATCTTGTTTGGTTACATTTGCGTAAGGATAGATTTCCTGATTTGCGCAAATCAAAGTTAATGCCACGTGCGGATGGTCCCTTTAAGGTGTTAGAGAAAATAAATGATAATGTATATAAACTTGAGCTACCTGCAGATTTTGGGGTTAGTCCCACTTTTAACATTGCAGATTTGAAGCCTTATTTGGGTGAGGAAGATGAACTTCCGTCGAGGAAGACTTTATTTCAAGAAGGGGAGGATGATGAGGACATCAATACAATTGTTACACCCATAGCCCCTGCTGCTATACATACTGGACCAATTACTAGAGCTCGTGCACGCCAACTAAATTACCAGGTACTTTCGTTTCTTGGTAATGATTCTAATGTTCATGAGAATATGATGCTGCTTAAATTGGATACATTTGTTTTGCTTACAAATGAAGGGCCTAGCTTGGAGAAGGATGAACATTGGAGCAAGAACAAGCATGGAGATGATGGCATGCCCAAGGGGAACAAGAACGGAGTTACAAGTGATGATTTCAGGACTTTGAAGCCACCATAATGGGTGCATGAAGCCTTGGACGAAATATACAAGATGCCACTTCATAAATTTCGTCCTGAGGCTATTTTAGGTGCTGCGTCACCTTATTATTGGGCCAGGCCCATGTAATTTCGAAATACATAAGTATAGGCTATTTTTAGAGTCCGTATGTGTGGGGAAACAAGAGATAGGGTTGATTTCGGACCCCTCCCCCAAGGACCACGAAATTCCCCCCTCTTCCTCCATATATACAACCCTTAGGGTATCGTTTAGACTTTGGGTTTTGTTTAGATTAAAAGTTCGCCATAGCTGCAACTTCGTGTGCTTCGTTTGTGTTCAACGACCAGACAAAGGCGTCACAGAACCCCACCTTGATCAATAAAGCTTTCATCTTATATTCGCAATATCCAGATTGCAATCTCAGTTTCTTGCTTGTTCTTCATTTGGTTGCAGGAAACAGACCCTCGTGGTCAGGTTGATCGTGCTCCGGCGTGGTCAATAACCTCTCGGAGTTGGTTTAGCGATTGCTAAGGCGCGACGTCCTCGCACGTTCGTAGTCAGATCGTCAAAGTCGACTGCCACCAAAGCGATATCCATCATCTCATCGAAAGACGGGACACCTTGGCCTCTATCAACAAATATCAGATTTCTAGGTTGCTCGGTGAGATTTTACAGTTCTTCGTAGTTTAGATCGAGTCTGTTCTTCATACCTACAGTCCACGAAAAAGCCAAAAAAAAATTAGGGTTAGTTCATCATATCCGAACCAATCTGAGCCTTTGCATAATCTTTTTAGGGTTTTGCTTTGTTGAATTTGCGGTTGCATCGTCGTGTCTAGTTGCTGGTCTTACCGTTAGTCTTTTAGAGTTTCGAGTTCTGGTCATAAGTTGTCACGCCGCCACCGCACCATCATCATCGCCCCTGTCACCTACCACCACCGCTCCGAATCCGTATCCATATACCACCACCAATCCGTATCCATATACCACCACCGATCCATATCCATATATTACCACCGCTGCCATATACCACCACCGCTGCCATATACCACCACCATATATCCACCACCAATCCGAGTTCCTTGCATATTAGGTGTGTTTTCAAGATCCATCTAGTTTCCGATTCGTGTTTCCTTGCCGGAGTAGGTTTCAGAAAAAAAAAGTGTCCGGAAACCACCCTCCATTTAGGCCCAAAAATTTTCGAAAACACATTTTTCAAAAAAAAATCTGGCTATCCTATTTTTAGGTGTTTCTGAGTGTTTTGAGACAGGTGCCATTATAGGAAGTTTTTTTGACCCGTTTCCAGTTTTTGTGTCCGAGCAGTCGAAAAAATGAAAAAAAAATTGGTCGAAAAAATTTTGTGCCCATCCTGTCAGTTTGACCTAGGAAGAGTTTTGAGACACTCGCCATTATAGTGATTTTTCGCAAAAAAAAAGCAGCGCAAAAAAAAGAGCGAAAAAAAAATTCCAGAGTGTGCTTTTCCCTTGTTTACGTGCAGCGCCGTGATTTTGTTAGTGTTCTAGGCTCGCGTCTCTAGCACGGTCTAGCCTAGGACCAGCACAGTACCGTCGTTGAGCGTTTATTCAACTTTGCATCTTTGAATTGATTTTTGCTGACCCCTTTTGCTACCATATTATAAGCCTTCCCAGTTCCACATACATCTATGTTGTGCGTTTGACTCTCCCTAGTAATCGCTCTATCCAAGCTTTGAGAGTTTTGACTACAACGGTTGCCGATCACCACCTGCTGCTGGGTAAGAACTGGTAAGAATTTGAGATTTGCTTGACGGGTTGTGATACACCACCACCACTTCTTAGTAGTCTGTAGGATCATATTCTTGTGTGTTTCTATTTGCTGCTAACCATGGTAGGATCACAAGCCGATGAGACTGATTGGGAGAACCTGACGAACAAACAGCTACATGATAAATTTCAGCAAATGATGAGTGGACAGGTGCAAGATGTGCTAAACAGATTTGACGAGGCCATGGAGAAGATAGATGGCATGGAGAAGACGTTCGAAACAAAGCTTGATAGCAAGTTTAATGAATTGCTCGCGCATTTACCAGCACCGCCGCCGGCTGCACCTATCGCACCTCTACAACACCAACAATAACGCATCCTTCTGAATCAGTATGGACGAGCGAAGCGTGTTCCTATTGAGGATGGCTAAACTTCTGGTGCTGCTGTTCCTGTTATTGATGCTTCTTTGGCTCCTGCTACTACTGCTGCTGGTACCCAGGAGGATGATGAGTATGCGGGCGATAATGAGGATGAGGTTGATCAAATCGGAACTACGTGCACCCACCAGCACCACCACCAGCAGGTCGACCTCAGGTATATATTCGTAATGGTAGGCCTGCACCACCACCTCAGGTACGAGATGATGTCCATATTCCTAAACTGAAATTGAATATTCCACCATTTGAGGGTAGATATGTTCCTGATATATATCTTACTTGGGAGTTAGAAACTGAACAACGTTTTACATGTTTACAATATCCCGAGGAGAGACGGGTTGCTGCTGCTGTTTGTGCTTTCACTAGTTTTGCATGTGTATGGTGGTCTGAACATTGTAGATTATATCCTATTCCAACTACTTGGGCTGCTTTGAAAACTGCTATGCGTACGCGTTGGGTTCCACCATATTATCAACGTGAATTGCTTCAAAAATTGCAGCGTTTAAGACAAGGGAAAAATTCTGTAGAAGAATATTATCAGGAATTACAAACTGGCATGATTAGATGTGGTATTGTTGAGGAGAATGAAGCTATGCTTGCACGTTTTCTGGGTGGATTAAATAGAGAGATTCAGACCATTCTAGACTATAAGGAGTATACTAATATCACTCGTTTATTCCATCTTGCTTGTAAAGCTGAACATGAAGTGCAGGATCGACAAGCATTGGCGCGATCTAACTTTTCTGCAGGCCGACCTTCATCATGGACACCGCGTGCATCTTCTACTTCAAGTGCACCAGCACCTCAATCAGGTGCCTCCTCCGTTTAGGCCCAAAATTTTACGAAAACGCATTTTTCGAAAAAATTTCTGGCTATCCTATTTTTAGGTGTTTCTCAGTGTTTTGAGACAGGTGCCATTATAGGAAGTTTTTTTTGACCCGTTTCCAGTTTTTGGGTCCGGGCAGTCGAAAAAAAAAATTGGTCGAAAAAATTTCGTGCCCATCCTGTCAGTTTGACCTAGGAAGAGTTTTGAGACACTCGCCATTATAGTGATTTTTCGCAAAAAAAAAGCAGCGCAAAAAAAAGATAGCGCAAAAAAAAAAGAGCGAAAAAAAATCCAGAGTGTGCTTTTCCCTTGTTTACGTGCCGCGCCGTGATTTTGTTGGTGTTCTAGGCTCGCGTCTCTAGCACAGCCTAGCCTAGGATCAGCACAGTACCGTCGTTGAGCGTTTATTCAACTTTGCATCTCTGAATTGATTATTGCTGACCCTTTTTGCTACCATATTATAAGCCTTCCCAGCTCCACATACATCTACGTCGTGCGTTTGACTCTCCCTGGTAATCGCTCTATCCAAGCTTTGAGAGTTTTTGACTACAACGGTTGCCGATCACCGCCTGCTGCTGGGTAAGAACTGGTAAGAATTTGAGATTTGCTTGACAGATTTGTGACACCCACCACCACCTCTTGTTAGTAGTCTATAGGATCATATTCTTGTGTGTTTCTATTGTTGCTAACCATGCCAGGATCACAAGCCGACGAGACTGACTGGGAGAACATGACGAATAAGGATTTGCATGATAAGTTTCAGCAAATGATGAGTGGACAGGTGCAAGATGTGCTAAACAGATTTGAAGAGGCCATGGAGAAGATAGATGGCATGGAGAAGACGTTCGAAACAAAGCTCGATAACATGTTTAATGAATTGCTCGCGCGTCTTCCACCACCACCACCCGCTGCACCTAACGCACCTCTCCAACAACAACAACAACGACTACCTCCACGTCGCGAAACAGATCTCCGCCGAGCGAGCCGTGTTCCTCTTGCGTTTGGCCAAACTGTTGGTGCTGCTGTTGATACTTCTGTGGCTCCTGCTGCTGATGCGGAGGAGGATGATTATGTGGGAGATTACGAGGATGAGGTTGCTCAAAATCAGAACTACGTGCAACCACCTGCACCACAACCACCAGGTCGTCCACATGCAAATAATCACAAAGGTAGGGCTTTCCCTCAGGTACGAGATCATGACCATCTTCCTAAACTGAAATTGAATATTCCACCTTTCGAGGGTAGATATGTTCCTGATATATATCTTACTTGGGAGTTAGAAACTGAACAACGATTTACATGTTTACGATATCCCGAGGAGAGACGGGTTGCCGCTGCTGTTTGTGCTTTCACTAGTTTTGCATGTGTATGGTGGTCTGAACATTGTAGATTATATCCTATTCCAACTACTTGGGCTGCTTTGAAAACTGCTATGTGTACTCGTTGGGTTCCACCATATTATCAACGTGAATTGCTTCAGAAATTACAGCGCTTAAGACAAGGAAAAAATTCTGTAGAAGAATATTATCAGGAATTACAAACTGGCATGATTAGATGTGGTATTGTTGAAGAGAATGAAGCTATGCTTGCACGTTTTCTCGGTGGATTAAATAGAGAGATTCAGACCATTCTAGACTATAAGGAGTATACTAATATCACTCGTTTATTCCATCTTGCTTGTAAAGCTGAACGTGAAGTGCAGGATCGACAAGCATTGGCGCGAACTAACTTTTCTGCAGGCCGACCTTCATCATGGACACCGCGTGCATCTTCTACTTCAACTGCACCAGCACCTCAATCAGGTGTCTCCTCCAGTCGTGATACAAGAAAACAGGCACAACCACCATTATCTGCCAAGAGCGCACCTGCTGGGCCTGCTGATGAGGACATCAATACAATTGTTACACCCACAGGCCCTGCTGCTATACATACTGGACCAATTACTAGAGCTCGCGCACGCCAAGTAAATTACCAGGTACTTTCGTTTCTTGGTAATGATTCTAATGTTCATGAGAATATGATGCTGCCTAAATTGGATACATTTGTTTTGCTTCTTCCATGGCATCAACACGGCACACAAGTGATATTACTTGTCGTCGTTGTAAGGGAGGAGGTCATTATGCGAGAGAATGCAAATCTCCGCGTGTGATGATTGCTACCGCGGATGGTGGATACGAGTCCGCTAGTGACTATGATGAGGAGACTTTGGCTCTTATTACACGTGAAGAACATGGTGGAGATGATTTTGATCATGAGACGCAATACATGGCTCCTAAAGACGCTGACAGGTATGAATGTTTAGTTGCTCAACGTGTTTTGAGTGTGCAGGTCACACAAGCTGAGCAAAATCAGAGGCACAATTTGTTCCATACCAAGGGAGTTGTGAAAGAACATTCTGTGCGCGTCATCATAGATGGAGGGAGCTGCAACAACTTGGCTAGCATGGAGATGGTGGAGAAGCTTTCTCTCACCACAAGACCACATCCACATCCTTACTACATCCAATGGTTCAACAACAGCGGCAAGGTTAAGGTAACACGTACTGTTCGTGTGCATTTTAGTATCTCTACATATGCTGATTATGTTGATTGTGATGTGGTACCTATGCAAGCATGTTCCTTATTACTTGGTAGACCATGGCAATTTGATAAAAATTCTGTACACCATGGTAGAAACAATCACTATACTCTTGTTCATAAGGATAAAAATATTACTTTGCTTCCTATGACTCCTGATTCCATTTTGAAATATGATATTAATAGAGCTAATAAAGCAAAACAGGAGACGAATAAGAGTGAAAATCAGATTGTGGCAAAAGAATTTGAGCAACAAATGAAGCCTAATAATAAACCATCTAGTGTTGCTTCTGAAATTAAATTGAAAAGTGCATGTTTATTTGCCACCAAATCTGATATTGATGAGCTAGATTTCAGCAAATCCGTTTGCTATGCTTTTGTGTGCAAAGAGGCATTATTTTCATTCGAGGACGTGCCTTCCTCTTTGCCTCCTGCTGTCACTAACATTTTGGAGGAGTTCGCTGACGTCTTTCCACAAGACGTGCCACCGGGATTACCGCCTATTCGAGGGATTGAGCATCAGATTGACTTAATTCCCAGTGCTTCACTGCCAAACCGTGCACCATACCGTACCAATCCAGAGGAGACGAAGGAGATTATGCGTCAAGTACAAGAGCTTCTCGACAAAGGTTATATACGCGAATCCCTTAGTCCTTGTGCTGTTCCTATTATTCTAGTGCCGAAAAAGGATGGTACATCACGTATGTGTGTTGATTGTAGAGGCATTAATAATATTACTATTCGTTATCGTCATCCTATTCCTAGGCTAGATGATATGCTTGATGAATTGAGTGGCTCTACAATATTCTCCAAAGTTGATTTGCGTAGTGGATACCATCAAATTCGTATGAAATTGGGAGATGAATGGAAAACAGCATTCAAAACTAAGTTTGGGTTATATGAGTGGTTAGTCATGCCTTTTGGGTTAACTAATGCACCTAGTACTTTCATGAGATTAATGAACGAAGTTTTACGTGCTTTCATTGGACGATTTGTGGTAGTTTACTTTGATGACATATTGATTTATAGCAGATCTTTGGAAGAACATTTGGAACATTTACGTGCTGTTTTTATTGCTCTACGTGATGCACGTTTGTTTGGTAACCTTGGGAAGTGCACCTTTTGCACCGACCGAGTATCTTTTCTTGGCTATGTTGTTACTCCACAGGGAATTGAAGTTGATAAAGCCAAGATTGAAGCTATTGAGAGTTGGCCGCAAACCAAAACTGTCACACAAGTGTGGAGTTTTCTTGGCCTCGCTGGATTCTATAGGCGTTTTGTGAGAGATTTCAGCACCATTGCTGCACCTCTCAATGAGCTTACAAAGAAAGATGTGCCTTTTCTTTCGGGTATCGCACAGGAAGAAGCCTTCTCGGTATTGAAAGATAAGTTGACACATGCTCCTTTACTCCAACTTCCTGATTTTAATAAAACTTTTGAGCTTGAATGTGATGCTAGTGGAATTGGATTAGGCGGTGTGTTATTACAAGATGGCAAACCTGTTGCATACTTTTTTGAAAAATTGAGTGGGCCTAGTCTGAATTATTCTACTTATGATAAAGAATTGTATGCTCTTGTTTGGACTTTAGAAACATGGCAACATTATTTATGGCCCAAAGAATTTGTTATACATTCTGATCATGAATCTTTGAAACATATTAAAAGTCAAGCTAAACTGAATCATAGACATGCTAAATGGGTTGAATTCATTGAGACTTTTCCTTATGTCATTAAACACAAGAAGGGAAAAGAAAATGTTATTGCTGATGCATTGTCTCGCCGCTATACTATGCTTTCACAACTTGACTTCAAAATATTTGGTTTGGAGACCATCAAAGATCAATATGTGCATGATGCTGATTTTAAAGATGTAATGCAGAATTGTAAAGAAGGAAGAATGTGGAACAAGTTCGTCGTTAACGATGGATTTGTGTTTCGTGCTAACAAGCTATGCATTCCAGCTAGCTCCGTTCGTCTTTTGTTGTTGCAGGAGGCGCATGGAGCAGGATTAATGGGACACTTTGGCGTGAAGAAGACGGAGGACGTACTTGCTACACATTTCTTTTGGCCAAAGATGAGACAGGATGTTGAGCGTTTTATTGCTCGCTGCACTACATGTCAAAAAGCTAAGTCACGACTCAATCCTCATGGTTTATATATGCCTTTGCCTGTACCTAGTGTTCCTTGGGAGGATATATCTATGGACTTTGTTTTAGGTTTACCTCGAACAAAGAAGGGGAGGGATAGCATATTTGTTGTCGTGGATAGATTCTCGAAAATGGCAGACTTTATACCATGTCATAAAAGCGGTGATGCTGTTAATGTTGTTGATTTGTTCTTTCGTGAAATTATTCGCTTGCATGGTGTGCCAAATACTATTGTTTCAGATCATGATACTAAATTTCTTAGCCACTTTTGGAGATGTTTATGGGCTACGTTGGGGACTAAACTGCTTTTTAGTACTACTTGTCACCCCCAAACTGATGGACAAACTGAAGTAGTCAATAGAACGTTGTCTACTATGCTTAGGGCTATTTTGAAGAATAATAAGAAAATGTGGGAGGAATGCTTGCCTCATATTGAATTTTCTTATAATCGTTCATTGCATTCTACTACTAAGATGTGCCCTTTTGAAGTTGTGTATGGTTTCCTACCTCGTGCACCTATTGATTTGTTGCCTCTTCCATCTTCAGAGAAGGTTAATTTTGATGCTAAACAATGTGCTAAATTGATTTTAAAAATGCATGAGTTAACTAAGGAAAACATTGAGCGTATGAATGCTAAATATAAACTTGCTGGAGATAATGGTAGAAAACATGTTGTGTTTGCACCTGGAGATCTTGTTTGGTTACATTTGCGTAAGGATAGATTTCCGGATTTGCGCAAATCAAAGTTAATGCCACATGCTGATGGTCCCTTTAAGGTGTTAGAGAAAATAAATGATAATGCATATAAACTTGAGTTTCCTGCAGATTTTGGGGTTAGTCCCACTTTTAACATTGCAGATTTGAAGCCTTATTTGGGTGAGGAAGATGAACTTCCGTCAAGGACGACTTTATTTCAAGAAGGGGAGGACGATGAGTACATCAATACAATTGTTACACCCACAGCCCCTGCCGCTATAAATACGGGACCAATTACTAGAGCTCGTGCACGCCAACTAAATTACCAGGTACTTTCGTTTCTTGGTAATGATTCTAATGTTCATGAGAATATGATGCTGCCTAAATTGGATACATTTGTTTTGCTTACAAATGAAGGGCCTAGCTTGGAGAAGGATGAACATTGGATTAAGAACAAGCATGGAGATGATGGCATGCGCAAGGGGAACAAGAACGGAGTTACAAGTGATGATTTCAGGACTTTGAAGCCACCATAATGGGTGCATGAAGCCTTGGACGAAATATACAAGATGCCACTTCCTAAATTTCGTCCCGAGGCTATTATAGGTGCTGCGTCACCTTATTATTGGGCCAGGCCCATGTAATTTCGAAATACATAAGTATAGGCTATTTTTAGAGTCCGTATGTGTGGGGAAACAAGAGATAGGGTTGATTTCGGACCCCTCCACCAAGGGTCACGAAATTCCCCCCTCTTCCTCCATATATACAGCCCTTAGGGCATCATTTAGACTTTGGGTTTTGTTTAGATTAAAAGTTCGCCATAGCTGCAACTTCGCGTACTTCGTTTGTGTTCAACGACCAGACAAAGGCGTCACAGAACCCCACCTTGATCAATAAAGCTTTCATCTTATATTCGCAATATCCAGATTGCAATCTCAATTTCTTGCTTGTTCTTCGTTTGCTCGCAGGAAACAGACCCTCGTGGTCAGGTTGATCGTGCTCCGGCTTGGTCAATAACCTCTCGGAGTTGGTTTAGCGATTGCTAAGGCGCGACGTCCTCGCACGTTTGTAGTCGAATCGTCAAAGTCGACTGCCACCAAAGCGATATCCATCATCTCATCGAAAGATGGGACACCTTTGCCTCTATCAGAGCTAATAAAGCAAAATAGGAGAAGAATAAGAGTGAAAATCAGATTGTGGCAAAAGAATTTGAGCAACAAATGAAGCCTAATAATAAACCATCTAGTGTTGCTTCTGAAATTAAATTGAAAAGTGCATGTTTATTTGCCACCAAATCTGATATTGATGAGCTAGATTTCAGCAAATCTGTTTGCTATGCTTTTGTGTGCAAAGAGGCATTATTTTCATTCGAGGACGTGCCTTCCTCTTTGCCTCCTGCTGTCACTAACATTTTGCAGGAGTTCGCTGACGTCTTTCCACAAGACGTGCCACCGGGATTACCGCCTATTCGAGGGATTGAGCATCAGATTGACTTAATTCCCGGTGCTTCATTGCCAAACCGTGCACTATACCGTACCAATCCAGAGGAGACGAAGGAGATTATGCGTCAAGTACAAGAGCTTCTCGACAAAGGTTATATACGCGAATCCCTTAGTCCTTGTGCTGTTCCTATTATTCTAGTGCCGAAAAAGGATGGTACATCACGTATGTGTGTTGATTGTAGAGGCATTAATAATATTACTATTCGTTATCGTCATCCTATTCCTAGGCTCGATGATATGCTTGATGAATTGAGTGGCTCTACAATATTCTCCAAAGTTGATTTGCGTAGTGGATACCATCAAATTCGTATGAAATTGGGAGATGAATGGAAAACAACATTTAAAACTAAGTTTGGATTATATGAGTGGTTAGTCATGCCTTTTGGGTTAACTAATGCACCTAGTACTTTCATGAGATTAACGAACGAAGTTTTACGTGCTTTCATTGGACGATTTGTGGTAGTTTACTTTGATGACATATTGATTTATAGCAGATCTTTGGAAGAACATTTGGAACATTTACGTGCTATTTTTATTGCTCTACGTGATGCACGTTTGTTTGGTAACCTTGGGAAGTGCACCTTTTGCACCGACCGAGTATCTTTTCTTGGCTATGTTGTTACTCCACAGGGAATTGAAGTTGATAAAGCCAAGATTGAAGCTATTGAGAGTTGGCCGCAGCCCAAAACGGTCACACAAGTGTGGAGTTCTCTTGGCCTCGCTGGATTCTATAGGCGTTTTGTGAGAGATTTCAGCACCATTGCTGCACCTCTCAATGAGCTTACAAAGAAAGATGTGCCTTTTCTTTGGGGTACCGCACAGGAAGAAGCCTTCTCGGTATTGAAAGATAAGTTGACACATGCTCCTTTACTCCAACTTCCTGATTTTAATAAGACTTTTGAGCTTGAATGTGATGCTAGTGGAATTGGATTAGGCGGTGTGTTATTACAAGATGGCAAACCTGTTGCATACTTTTCTGAAAAATTGAGTGGGCCTAGTCTGAATTATTGTACTTATGATAAAGAATTATATGCTCTTGTTCGGACTTTAGAAACATGGCAACATTATTTATGGCCCAAAGAATTTGTTATACATTCTGATCATGAATCTTTGAAACATATTAAAAGTCAAGCTAAACTGAATCGTAGACGTGCTAAATGGGTTGAATTCATTGAGACTTTTCCTTATGTCATTAAACACAAGAAGGGAAAAGAAAATGTTAATTGCTGATGCATTGTCTCGCCGCTATACTATGCTTTCACAACTTGACTTCAAAATATTTGGTTTGGAGACCATCAAAGATCAATATGTGCATGATGCTGATTATAAAGATGTAATGCAGAATTGTAAAGAAGGAAGAATGTGGAACAAGTTCGTCGTTAACGATGGATTTGTGTTTCGTGCTAACAAGCTATGCATTCCAGCTAGCTCCGTTCGTCTTTTGTTGTTGCAGGAGGCGCATGGAGGAGGATTAATTGGACACCTTGGCGTGAAGAAGACGGAGGACGTACTTGCTACACATTTCTTTTGGCCAAAGATGAGACGGGATGTTGAGCGTTCTATTGCTCGATGCACTACATGTCAAAAAGCTAAGTCACGACTCAATCCTCATGGTTTATATATGCCTTTGCCTGTACCTAGTGTTCCTTGGGAGGATATATCTATGGACTTTGTTTTAGGTTTACCTCGAACAAAGAAGGGGAGGGATAGCATATTTGTTGTCGTGGATAGATTCTCGAAAATGGCACACTTTATACCATGTCATAAAAGCGATGATGCTGTTAATGTTGCTGATTTGTTCTTTCGTGAAATTATTCGCTTGCATGGTGTGCCAAATACTATTGTTTCAGATCGTGATACTAAATTTCTTAGCCACTTTTGGAGATGTTTATGGGCTAAGTTGGGGACTAAACTGCTTTTTAGTACTACTTGTCACCCCCAAACTGATGGACAAACTGAAGTAGTCAATAGAACGTTGTCTACTATGCTTAGGGCTGTTTTGAAGAATAATAAAAAATGTGGGAGGAATGCTTGCCTCATATTGAATTTGCTTATAATCGTTCATTGCATTCTACTACTAAGATGTGCCCTTTTGAAGTTGTGTATGGTTTCCTACCTCGTGCACCTATTGATTTGTTGCCTCTTCCATCTTCGGAGAAGGTTAATTTTGATGCTAAACAATGTGCTGAATTTATTTTAAAAATGCATGAGTTAACTAAGGAAAACATTGAGCGTATGAATGCTAAATATAAACTTGCTGGAGATAAGGGTAGAAAACATGTTGTGTTTGCACCTGGAGATCTTGTTTGGTTACATTTGCGTAAGGATAGATTTCCTGATTTGTGCAAATCAAAGTTAATGCCACGTGCTGATGGTCCCTTTAAGGTGTTAGAGAAAATAAATGATAATTCATATAAACTTGAGCTGCCTGAAGATTTTGGGGTTAGTCCCACTTTTAACATTGCAGATTTGAAGCCTTATTTGGGTGAGGAAGATGAACTTCCGTCGAGGAGGACTTCATTTCAAGAAGGGGAGGATGATGAGGACATCAATACAATTGTTACACCCACAGCCCCTGCTGCTATACATACTGGACCAATTACTAGAGCTCGTGCATGCCAACTAAATTACTAGGTACTTTCGTTTCTTTGTAATGATTCTAATGTTCATGAGAATATGATGCTGCCTAAATTGGATACATTTGTTTTGCTTACAAATGAAGGGCCTAGCTTGGAGAAGGATGAACATTGGAGCAAGAACAAGCATGGAGATGATGGCATGCGCAAGGGGAACAAGAACGGAGTTACAAGTGATGATTTCAGGACTTTGAAGCCACCATAATGGGTGCATGAAGCGTTGGATGAAATATACAAGATGCCACTTCATAAATTTCGTCCCGAGGCTATTTTAGGTGCTGCGTCACCTTATTATTGGGCCAGGCCCATGTAATTTCGAAATACATAAGTATAAGCTATTTTTAGAGTCTGTATGTGTGGGGAAACAAGAGATAGGGTTGATTTCGGACCTCTCCACCAAGGACCACGAAATTCCCCCCTCTTCCTCCATATATACAGCCCTTAGGGCATCGTTTAGACTTTGGGTTTTGTTTAGATTAAAAGTTCGCCATAGCTGCAACTTCGCGTACTTCGTTTGTGTTCAACGACCAGACAAAGGCGTCACAGAACCCCACCTTGATCCATAAAGCTTTCATATTATATTCGCAATATCCAGATTGCAATCTCAGTTTCTTGCTTGTTCTTCGTTTGCTCGCAGGAAACAGACCCTCGTGGTCAGGTTGATCGTGCTCCAGCGTGGTCAATAACCTCTCGGAGTTGGTTTAGTGATTGCTAAGGCGCGACGTCCTCGCACGTTCGTAGTCGGATCATCAAAGTCGACTGCCACCAAAGCGATATCCATCATCTCATCGAAAGACGGGACACCTTTGCCTCTATCACACGAGGCCACGACAAGACTCTTGCCGAGGACGCCCACGAGGCCCCGGCAAGACCCTTGCCGGGAATATCAGCAAGACCGCGACAAGGCCTTGCCGCCTCGTCGCTGCCCCAGCTCATCGGCCGACCCACCAAATAAGCAGGTACCCATGTGGCAGTACATAGATCCTAAGCCAACTAGTCAAGCACCTGCACTACAAAAAAAAGACACATCCGTGACATTTTGGGCTGAACGAATTTTTTTTCTGTCATGTTTATGACACTTCTATGACGATAATTGTGACAAAACCCGGTATCATCATAGATGTGGTGGGCTCCTACTTCTATGACAAAAAATATGATATAAAATGGGCTTTTCGTCATGGGCGGGCCGGAGACGCAGCTGCATGACATTCTTTGGGCCGCCCATGATGGAGAAGACCGTGGTAGAAGCGAGGGCGAGGAAAATATCGGGGGAGTTCCCGATTATGGTGGGTGGTCGGGGGCCGAGCGATGCGCGTTTCTCTCGTATGTACGCGCATGTGTGTGAAGCGTTGCGCTCTAACTGAACCCGAGCGAGGCATTTGGGCTCTAACCAAACCCGAGCAATTGCACTAGGCTACACGTTACTGAAGTCGAGCGATCGATCGATGGTTGTTAACTAAACCCGGTCGAGCGATTCCTTCGCTACTGCTGCTAACTAAAGCCGATCGATGCTGCCTCTGGATGAACAGTGAGTGTTGTTGGGGGGTTTGGATGAACAATTATCGGTGGGGGTTGGATGAACAGGAACCCGTGGTAGTAGAGGCCGTTGCTGCTGGATGACTAGTACCCCGATCAATCGAGCCGGTGATGAAGAGGACCCCGTGGAGGGTTGGATGAATAGGACCCCATGGAGGGCTGGATGAACAGTAGCCGGTGGAGGGTTGGATGAACAGGACCCCCATGGAGAGGGATGGTTGAACAGTAGCCGGTGGAGGAGCGCGCGGTGGAGGCTGGATGAACAGGGGCCCATGGATGAATAGTCGCAGGTGGAGGCTGGAGGAGGTCGATGGTGGATGAACAGTAGCCCATGGAGGCTGGAGGAGGTCGACGGTGGAGATGAACAGTATCCTGTGGAGTCCCGTTTTGCGGTACGCCACACCCCTCCCGATGAACGGGACCCCCGTTTCGACCGTAGTGCTCCAACACAAGCCCGTTTCCTCCATTTTGTGGTATGCCACACCCCTCCCGATCAACAAGACCCCATTTCGACCGTAGGAGGTCCGTTTCCTCTGTTTTGCGGTACGCCAGACCCCTATCGATGAATAGGATCCCGTTTCGACCGTGGCCTATCAAACACAAGGCCATTTCCTCTATTCTACGGTACTCCAGGCCTCGTTTCCATCGGCTGTTCCATCCAAGCCGGTTGGCTCCCGATGAACAGCACGCGTTCTGTTGCCTCCCGATGAACACGACGCATTCCATTGCCTCCCCATGAATACGACGATGACGCAGTTTCTCCGTTCCGAACCAGCCACAGCCATGTACACGAGCCCTGGCCGTACATATGCACGAGTAGGCGTTCGAGACCCCGCCCGTATGTACGTACGTGGCCGTATTTACTTTCTTGTACCCTGGCTGCTGTACGTACTTGTACATGCTATGTGCGTGCCTCTACTACCACACGTGCGCGCCTCTACTACCACACGTGCCCTTCCTTACAAGGCCACAGTTCATCGCTATAGCATGCAGACAGACCAATCGACCAGTATGTACGTACACGTTCGCGACCAAAATGACAACGCTACATACGCTTCGACCGGGTGGGTCCCGACTGTCAGGCACTTCCTTGCGTGCGAAGATGTAGGTGGTGGGTCCCAGCAGTCAAGGGGTGAATCATTTTTTTGCCCGTAATATGGACACACTTCCTTGCGTGCGAAGACGTAGCTGGTGGGTCGCAACAGTCAATTGGGAAATGTGTTTTTCACGAAATATGGTGGCCCTTTCGGTGGGTCCCTGCTGTCAGGTGAAGGAATCATTATTTTCCGCGAAATAAGGAGGCACTTCCTTGCTGCGACCGTGGACCTAGCTGTCAGCCTCTCCATGTACAGTACTCTTTCGATGGAAGTCGTTCCTTGACCACGTTGACCACGCCGCGATGAGAGCACCGGTGGACGACGGCGAGGCCTAGGAAGGGGACGACGCGGAGCCGGGGAAGACGCGGCAGTGGATGCCCATGCGGAGAGGAGTACGAGGGTTCACTGGTTCTGCTGCGGTGTGAGGCTGCCGTCGCCGCAGGGCCTGGCCAGCGGTGGGAGTAGTAGGGGGCGGTGTGGCCTCCGCGGCATCACAGTCGGCCACGGGAAGCAGGAGCACGCGGCACGACCGGCGCTGGTTTGGGCGGCTGGAGCAACAAGACCAGAGGTTGAAGAAGCACTACCACCGTTGGATGGACATCGTACGGTCATTGGAGCTAGAATCGTCCATATTGACTAAGTTGATAAAGCCCTCCGTCCCCGTCAACTTAGTAGGCCCACAAGTCAGCCTCCCACTATTGTGGGTCCCAGCTAGCAGGGGGTATTCATTTTTTTGTGCGTAATAAGGAGGCACTTCCTTGCGTGGGAAGATATAGTTGGTGGGTCTGACCTGTCAGCGGGGGGAACGTTTTTTTCGCGAAATGCAGATGCCTTCCGGTGGGTCCCAGCTATCAGGCGGAGGAATTATTATTTTGCGCATAATAACGAGGCATTTCCTTGCGTGCGACCGTGGACCCAACTGTCAGCCTCTCCATGCACAATCTACTTGCGATGGATGTCGTTCGCTGACCACGTTGACTACTCCGCGCTGAGCGCATCCAAGGTGGTGGATGACAGCGAGGCCCCGGATAGCAACAAGCGGGAGATGGGAAGACACGGGAGTAGAGTCACAGACGGAGAGGTGTACGAGAGTCACAGTCCGTGGAGAAGAATAGGAGGTGTGGAGGGGTGGAGGGATGGCTTGGCCAACGGTGGGGTAGCGCTTCACAGCGAAGCGTGCTAAGCAGAGCTTCTAGCAGCAGGAGGCGGGAGCAGGTGGTCCCGGCGGCGCCAGAGGAAGAAGACGAGAGATTGAAGATGGATGCCGGTCGTTGGATGTAAATCCAATGGCTAACGATGTCACAATCATTTGTTGACTAAGTTGACAACGACTTGCGTTGGCTTCGACCTATTGGCCCACATTTCAGCCTCCAAAAATGTGGCACGTATTCAACCCATTTTTTTCAGAATTTACAGTCAATTTGATCTCTTTTTTTTAGAATTATAGTCCATTTGCTGGGTTGGGTGAACAAATAATGTAGCGTCCATGTGGCCCATTTATTTTTCTCCTACAAAATTATAGGCCATTTGCACTTTCTCGAAATACACGATTTTGCTGGGCTAATTCTAATTATAATGTTGGGTTGGGCCCAACAATGTTATCAAAAATAAACAGGGGCTGACCATTTTGTTATAAATATATTTTAATAATAAGTGATTTATTATTACATTGGTCCTTAAATCTTACCAAGATTTTGTACACAATCATAAGGATTTTTGTTGCCAAAAAAGTCCAGTATTTTATTGTTAAGAAATTATTTTTGTAAGTTAATAAGATGTGGGATATTGTTTTCTTACATATGTAAGTATCTGTTAAATATATGATGACAATAACAATAAAATATAATAACATATAAAATAATTTAAATATATATTATATAGTTAGAAGGGAAACAGATGTTGGATCGGGCGTTCCTATTCTTATATAGAAAAACAGAACAGACCTCTGCGTTTTCTTCAAAATTACATAAATTTGGCTGCCGATGTTTCAGGAAAAATAAAACCTCGGATGGGAGGTCCATGGGCCGGTCGATACATGACGGCCCTCAAAAAAATACAAACTGACATGTGGTGGGCTGCGCATGTTAAAAAAGAAAGCCTAGACGGGGCAGCCCAAAACCCAGCGGATACTTGCTCCCCCAGTGATAATAAGTGATACTACCCGCCAGCTCCACAGCTTCGTTGTGAATTTATCTCCTACATTGAAGCACCTAAAAAGATGTAACTATGTTGACAAACCCGTGTGCCCCAACGTCAGTATAGCATTAGGAGGAAGTTTTTTTCGATGACGCACTTGCTTGCGTACGGCAATAGACCTGGTGGGTCCCAATTGTCCGCCTCTCCAGATATAGTCCTCTCCAGATTCCTCTCGTTTGTTCAGCATGTTCACAATGGCAGACAGCGGCGCAACAGCGAGCGCACAAAGGCGCAGGAGGTGATCGGACCACCCAAGGCAGTGCCTTATTTGTAACGAAAGTACTGAACTAGCCCAGTGGCCAAGTGACACTACCCGACAGCTGTTCCGCCCGGGTTCGATTCGACCTGATGTAGGGAAAATATCTCCAATTTTTTTGCCTCTGCCATTATTGACATGTGGGTCCCCATTGTCATCTACGCAAACCACGTCCAACACTTGCCAAAACTTCGTCCCTCGTTTTCTCTATTTTTCGCACACTCGACATTGTGTGGGCATTTTGAGAATAGCATATCTTTTTGACTGTGCATCATATGAAGATGTGCTATGCATGAATGTTGATCAACATGATGTTAACTGGCTGGTAGTTCCATTTTCGACCATGAATAAGACTTCCAACATGATGTTAACCCTGTTTGAAAAGGCCGTGTTAATGTAAATGCTCTGCCTCTGAAAGTTGCAGTTTCTTATCTGAAACTGAAACTTGCAATTTCTTCTCTGAGAATCACATTGTCTGCACTTTTATACTCCTATGAATCTATATTTTTAAGTGCTAAAAATAGATCTCTTGAATTCATAAAATACTTCAGATGCTCAGTACTGCAAATCTGAAATTCAAAAGGCATTCATATCTGAAAGTACTATCAAAATACACAACACAAAACACAATTCACAACCTGCAAATACTGACAACCCTAAGCTCCTCCTGACAATTCACAACCTACTCGACTATTGGGCTGGGGGGCAGTCCCCTCCTATTCCTCGGTGGTAGACAGCCGCCTTGTGAGACGATGTGAACATGGAGGGAGAGGATGGCGGGGAAGCATCGTCGAGCCAACTGCTTTTCTCCTCTTGCAGCTGGGTTCGGTCCATGAAGACTCCACCGGCTCGCTCTGGCATGACACCCTCACAAACGACACCCTGTAGATGCTCGATCTTTCAATCTCTGGTGGATGCTCCATCTGGGATCGATACTCCCACCACCGCTCCCTCACGATAGGATTCGGTGAATCTGTTTGCTCCATGGCCCATAGGAGCAGCTCTATGTACTCCTGCGCGACTCCCTTCGGGAGTATCGCCGCCTTTTCGCTCCGTTGCAGATATTTGGCCATGGATGTCGCCGTCGCCGCTAGTTGGTCCTTTTTTTCAAACCAAGACCATATCTCCAACATCCTAGCTAGCTTCACAGGGTCGCTGTCTGCGATCCTCACGAGCGCACACACACGTCCGCGGCGCAGGACATGCATCTGCGGTGGAACCCGAGCTCGAACTGCCTCGCCCGGCTATATATAGCCACTCCCCTCGCCTCCCGAGCGCTCCACTAGCCCCACCTCTCTCCCAGGAACCTGCCTAGCCTCTCCACCGAGCCGGAGCTGCTTTCCTCGCTGCTCTCTACCTCCATGGCTGCCGCACGACCTCGGCCAAATCCGCCTGAACCAAGCACTCCCCCTCCTTCCTGACCTCACCAGAGGACCACAGGGACCCCATAGATCCTCCCCGTGCCCTCTCCCTCTCGCTGGAACCACTATGGACAAGAACCCACTCGTGTCCGAAGCCCCCTCCACCGGAGTCCTTGCTGCTCTCAACCCCGCCCTCCTCGAGGTCCGTTCTGCCCAGGGATGGGTGCGGCTCGACGCGCTAATCATCCCGGTAGGTCATCCGGTGAGAATGGTGGCCGAAGCCGCCCAGGAGCCTCGCCAGAGCACGCCGGTCCTCATGTGCATCGCGGGCAGGCCCGTGGTGGACGACGACCTCAGGCCAGGCGGGCCCCATCTCCGTGCAGCCCCACCTGTCGGTGAGCGGGCGTTGACCCGGGCTGCCCACGTGGATAAGTGACGGGCCCCAGCCCCGTGGGACCCGCATGTCAGTGTCAGACGCGCCCGGTCCCGCCACTGCCTAGCTAGATAAGTGGAAACGCCTTTTGGGGAAGTACGTTTTCAATAAGGGAAAGTGTATTCTGGTCTTAGTTCGGTTGGAAATGCGTTTTCCTTCTAGAAAAGCATATTTTCACTTAACTACGACTAGAAATACATTTTCTCTGCGGAGAAGGCCTATTCAACTAAATGTTCTTTCTGTTTTTCACCTCAGAGGCCTGTTTGTAGAAATCTTTGTACAGATTGGTTCCTGGACTTTGTTAGGCTATAACTTTTTGCTCGTAACTCCGATTAAGGTGAAACCAACGCCCATGTCTTCGCCTCGTCGAGACCGTTCTGTTCCCGTCATTTTCACTATGGTTTGACATATTGGAAATGACCATTTTGCCCTCGCCCCTAATCGGCCCCCTCCGAGAGAGAACCCTTTCCGGCTATTCTTTCCGTGGCTTCACCGCACAACTCCCCGGAGTATCCTTCACCCCCAGGCAAGCCACAACCACCATATGCATGATAGCCATGCAGAGGCACTCGTTTTCAACTTGAATCTTTAATAACTGTCTGTTTGTTTTGCTACTGTTGTCGTTATTTCGGTTATGCTATTGGATCAGTGGTTACCGTAATGCCATGTTTTCTTGCACTTTGTTATTATGTTCTTCATGCTAGAATTACTTTAATATTGGCCATGTTGGGTAATAGTACATGTTGGTGATGGTCTTCGGTGCACGACTATCATCTATTCCGAGTACCGTGGTTGTGCATGTTCTTTTGCACCCAGTTGGTTAAATGCTTGCATGGTAGTTTTATCGTTATGTTATTGCATGGTATTTATTGTTGATGCTAGTGGTCATGTTATGCTATGAGTAGGGTTCTAGTTGTGATTTTCATACTCTTCAGTATGCCATGCTCATCTGGATAAATGGTTAAATGTTGTTGTTATGCTCGTTGATTGTGATGCACCCCTATGCTTATATTGATATCATGTTCATGCATTATAGTTGCATCATGTTATTTTTTTATCACGGCTCAACATATTGCGTTCAAGTTTAACTGGATAATAATGAACTTGAACAACTGTTGGCTTAGTCATGGTGCCACCAAATCGAGCTGACCAGTGCAACCACACTTGCCTTATGGGGGTCCTAACTGGGTCTATTGTCATGCCTTTCGCCGGTGCCTCCAACGAGGGAAGGTTATGCGCGGGGCACTACCTTGGCCGGGTAGGACGGCATAAGCCTTGTGCGTCCGAGTTGTTTTGCGCAATTTTCCCCCCGTTTGGGACCATTTATGTTTTGCCACGACGGTGGCCGTTGGTGTCTTTGGTAGGCACGGGGCCACCAAGGACTTAGCCCAAAGGGGAGTTGTTCGGAGTGGCCGGGAGAGTGTCATGGCAGTAGATCGGTTTTGTCAGGACGCTATGGTCCGCACGTTTGGGAGTGCGAGGCCATGGGTTCTGTGGTGTGGGTACAGTGTGCTAACCTCTGCAGAGTGTTTATTAAATCAATAGATAGCCGCGTCCGCGGATATGGGCCCAATTCATAGTTGGTCACACTATGGGTCAACAATAATAATAGTATGCTTAATAACAACCCAGGTTCGATGATGAAAGAAGTTGGTTGATATTTATGTGATCGTGAGAGGATCACTGTGGTATCGTGGATACCGAGTTGATGGATATTTCTGGTGTTATGCGAGAGTCAAGGGTAAAGGTAAAGCTCCTTGTGGTCATAAATGATTACTATGGTATTATTAATACCAAGCTTGATTGGATCCTGAGATGATCGTGTGATGTCCGTGATGGTAAGTGATACCTGTGATGGTTACGATGTAACCCGAGCAAAGTAAGTTGGTGCATGGTAGTTTCATCATGTTGCATGCTAGTCTCATCATGTTCATATGTTCATGCCATGATCGGATTGTTCTTGGTGTATCATATTGTACATGCCATGTTGTTCTGATAGTATCATGTTCAGCATTGCTTAATAATCCATAATTGCCATGCTATTGTTTGTCTTGATTGCTTTGGTTGCTGTGAGCTTGCAAGTACATTCAATGTACTGACCTGGCGTGTCATGCCAGTTTGCAGGTCATGCCGGATTTCATTGCTTGTTTGTCGTGGACCCCTTGTTTGCGAGCTAGGATAAGCATTCCAGCTAGAGTCCCTGTGGAGTGGAGTCATCACCGTCGTCGCTGTTCCACTGCTAGAGTTATTCCGCTACTTCGTGTTGTTCTGCTGCTTGCATGGAGCAACGGTGGCACGCGTAGTTTCGCCGTGCCGATGTAACCCCCTTGTACCCATATAGATTGTAATAAAGAGCTAATTTGTTCAATGCTAAGAAGTGCCGTATTCGAGAAGACTTCTCCTCAATCTCTGGGCTGGAATACGGGGCGTTCTGGTTTCTCTGAGCCGGGGTGTCACAGGCTTGGTATCATAGCAGGTCTGGCTATAGGATGCCCTAGCCCACGTGAATGTTAGAAATGGTAGTATAAACCCCAATTTATTTGTTGCACTTGATTGTTGCATTTTTTGTTGCATAGCATGCATATAGAATATTAACTGGTCGCTTATAGTGATCTTGTGAGTGTAGGTGGTATCGGTTTTGATCTACTACCTGCACCCTCCTTCTTTGCATGCCTGCTCTTTGGTGTTTGGCATCATCTCTGTCCCAGCAAAGTGATGTCCTGGTACCAAGTGTTCCAGACACCATTTGCAGGAGTTATGCTCAAGTATCACGTCGATATCTTTCCGCCACCCACCCATATTATTTCGGTGATAGCCATGCTTCTATCCCAAATCATGCCTTCCATCTCGCCATTTTGCCAACCCTTGCTGATCTTTGTTATCAGAAACAGGGCAATGCTAGCAAGCCCAGTCTACCGCCGCTACCTTACCCAGTCATCCCATTCTTTGGACGTGTACGGTCCCCCTTTGTATGCTTGATGATGATGTGGTCGTGACCTTGTGTCTCGCTACATGATCGCCAAGTCCGCCCTCACCTGTTTATCCACCCAGTTGCAACCGGAGTTCAGCCAGCGCTTTGTGTAGCCTTGGTTACGCCAATTCCTTCCACACACAGACCCACTTTTGTGCACACCGCCATAACATAATAGATCATAAAACCGGAGTTTTCGCAAGATTTGTGTGCTTAGGCATGCATGCATATTATTGTGTGAGTAGTAGTAATATGTGATGTTGCTTGATTATTTATATATTTGTATGCTTGTGTGCTTTTGTTTTAGTCATTTATTTTGCTTGTTTCTTTGGGCCTTCGGTGTGGCATTATTTTCCCCTTATTAAAGTTGCTCGCCAACCAACACCGGACCTGAAGAATCAGTAAGGAATTCAAATACTTGGAAGCTCAGATAAACAAAATAAAGTTATCAGCAGACTGAAGTGAAATTTGGAATATCTCGTCTGAATGCAATAGGAATCCTGGATGGACAGTTAGTGTCATGTTTGTATTAGCGTGCACTCCTTACAACAGTACGGATAATCAAGTTTGCCTCAGGGTGCACTCTTCACGACAGAAATGATCAAATCAGGAAGAAGATCAGCTTTGTGCCAGACCAACAGTATAATCTCAGTCAAAGGAATGGTTCAGATACAAGGTTTGATTCTTCTTTGAGGATGATTACGAAAAATGATATACCTGGAAGAAGGCAAGAATCAGTTAGAACACAAGTCTGCCTCGGGGATCAGATTCTCAGATATATGTGAAGGACGCCAGATATACACCTCAGTGTGACAAAGGACTATGAGGATTGATGACAACACTGAGCTCCGTACAAGTACCAGTGAACCTGGAATATGACCTTGATGAGCCCTTGTCTTCTTTTCTCTGGTAATGGCACCACGCCTGTGTTCTGAGCCATTTTTGGCCGTCCAGGGTGGATGCCAACTTTATATTTCTCTATTCGACAACTGTCACGAGTTCTGAGCTGGTTTCCGGCCGTCTCGTACAGCTATTGAGTTTCTTTTTGTGACAGTGGCCCTATGCTCTGAGCTGCTTTTCAGCCGTCTTATGGAGCTGCCACCTTCTTCTTATCGACCCGGTCTCATGCTCTGAGCTGCTTTTGGCCGTCCCGAGTCGTGGTTGAGTTATTTCAGTAATGTCCCAGATCTGAGTTGTAAAGACCGTTCTGGTGGCCCCTGATTTATTTGCTGATTTCTTGCAAGGGTTCAGATTATCATTTCCTTATGGTCAGAACTTGAGAGTGATGAACATGCCATTTAAACAATAGTACCATGTCAGGAGATGAGGATAAGGGTACGCCTGTCAGAATGTTGCACTCGACAGAACCTATGGTCACACGAAGAAGCAACACGATCCCGCTCTTTCAGCAAAGGATCCAGACCAGGAAAACAGTAATGAAGGAGCAAGACTGATAATTGTTGCATGACCCACAGGGTGCAGATACCCTGGACCGTCTGAGTCAGCATCGATCACCATAAATATTCACCTAAAGGGTCTGCTCGATTTTGGATGGTGAATAACAGTCTAGAAGCATGTGCCCTCACTTATCTGAAGCATCAAAAGATAGCCTATCATGGACAAAATTCTTCCACGAGATTCACAGTCAGTCAAGTCTGCGGATACTATCATATAAGGCCCTACCCCTTTATGATGGTCAGGACAGGCGACAGTCAAATATTTGGTACGGATCTAACACTCAAAACAGTGGAGCCAGTCAAGATGATTCAGAAACTCCGTGAGAAATCAGTATCGGTTAGAAGAACAGTTATGATCCACATCATTATTTGAACCCGAAGGACCTACAGTTGGTTGAGAAACCCAATGCAAGGAGTCAAAGCTTGGGTGTTCATGAGGAAAATATGTTCACAACTTCATGAAAGATTGTCAGTGCTGGATGGCACACCCATCAGAAATCAATCTCGGACTGGTAAGACAGGCATATATTTCAGTCATGATAACTTGTCACTCAGCTAAGTCAGCAGATATGAAAATAATTGAAGCCTGTATAAGCATGAGCAAGCAAGGTAAGATCTGTCAGAATGTGGATACAGTGAAGCAAACCATCCCAGAGCCAGGTAGTTTCATCATATGAAAGTTAGTGGGATCAATCAATAAAGGAAAAAGGATACCCGAGTTGGAAACGGTTTCCTTAAGGTCAGATTTATTCATACTTGTTCCCTGAGCAACCAAATATCGAGGACGAGATTTCTTTAAGGGGGGAAGAGTTGTCACAGCCTAATTTTTGGCCCTTTCTTTTCTTTTGTTTTTTTTGAGATTTTTGCTTGAGCTTTCTTTTTCCATGGCTTTGTGGTCTGGAAACTGAAGAAGATAACCTCTTCTTTCTTTCCAGAGTGGATTGTCATCCCCAAATCGAGCTCTAGACCTTGCCATTTTTATCCTAGACCAAATCCCTATATTATTTTCCTTAGGAATACTCCTTTTTCTATTAAAGGAACAATCCTTTTTGCCCTACATTGTGAAGCAACCTATATTTCCATCACTCCTAAAATTCCCAAATAATTCTCATAAATTGTTTGGGTCATATCTTCCTCAAATATGGCAAAATATTTCATTGGCCATGTTTCCCATCATGCTCACTAAATTCATTTCCTATTCTGTCCTGGATGGCAGATTGTGAAGCAAGTGCCATTTACCTTTTCCCAATTGAACCCAAATTCCTTGGACATCTTTTCCTGTCCAAATAATAGCCTCATGCCAAATTCAACTCCATTTGCCTAGTAAATATTTCTGAGCAATTTTTCAAAGTTCCTGTCTGAGGGAATTGATTGTGAAGGAAGTACAAGATAGGAATATTCAAATGAGTTGAAATTTTGCAAGACCCTTCATATCATCAAATCAAAGATCTCCACAAGATTTGAACTCATGCAATGCATCCATGTGAGCTGAGCATCAATTCTTTGTTTCTGTCCAAATTTTCAGTTAGTGAAGCAAGTATATTTTATCTTGCTCCATTTTGTTTGAAAATTTTCCCAGGCCTTCTCCTACCTATATAACCTATCTCCACCCAATTTGGGCATATTTCATCTAGCCATTATTCCTCTAGAAGTTTTGCAACTTTCTGGTCAGTGGATATGCTTGTAAAGCAAGTACCATTTTGGTTTATCCAATTGGTATGAAACCTTTTGCACCATCTTCATATGATCAAATAACTATGCCTTGCCCACGTTGAGCTTTAGTAGATACCCCATGTGAGTGCATCATCCAATATCCTTTTCTGGACCAAACATGCACTTACACAGCAACTGCTAGCTAAACCCCTCCCCTTGAGCTGAAACCATGCCATCTCAGTCACATTAGTGAGTGATCAACCTCCGTCAAAGCTCAGACTTAATCTCCACAAGTGTGAGCCACAGCAAACTACAAACACCTTGCTGTTCAGCTAGTTTGGAGCCTCCTGGTTTTCTCTTCTTTTCCCCTGGATCGTGTTGTTGCTTACTTTGGACTAAGGGTAGGAGGGTCCTTCCACCAGAGATGATTTGGTCGATCTCTGTGCCCTGCATGTGCCAGCTCACGCGGTGACCGCCGTTTTGGCATGTCACCCGCGTGCTCTGGCGCCTCCGTCTTCTTCTCCCCCTCTGTGCTCTTGCTCCCTCGGCGCGCGACCATGTGTATCGCCTTCCCCATGATGTTGCCGTCCCTCTGGAGCCCTTGCCCCCTCCGTCGTCTAACCCGGTGTGCTGTCTCTGTCGTGAACAGAGTGCACCCACGGACGCGCTGTAGATTGGTCGTATTTCTCCTCTGTTTGCTTCTCCCCCGTGCCCCCCGTTGTCTCCTGCCCGTGAGCCTGCTCCTTGCTCCCCTCTGTCGTCTTCCTTTGAGCTCCCAAGCGTGCACACGCGTCCGCGGCGCAGGACACACGTCCGCGGTGGCACCCGAGCTCGAACTACCTCACCCGGCTATATATAGCCACTCCCCTCGCCTCCCGAGCACTCCACTAGCCCCACCTCTCTCCCAGGAACCTGCCTAGCCTCTCCACCGAGCCGGAGCTGCTTTCCTCGCTGCTCTCTGCCTCCATGGCCACCGCACGGCCTCAGCCAAATCCGCCCGAACCAAGCACTCCCCCCTCCTTCCTGACCTCACCAGAGGACCACAGGGACCCCATAGATCCTCCCCGTGCCCTCTCCCTCTCGCTGGAACCACTATGGCCAAGAAACCACTCGAGTCCGAAGCCCCCTCCACCGGAGTCCTTGCTGCTCTCAACCCTGCCCTCCTCAAGGTCCGTTCTGCCCAGGGATGGGTGCGGCTCGACGCGCTGATCATCTCGGTAGGTCGGCCGGTGAGAATGGTGGCCGAAGCCGCCCAGGAGCCTCGCCGGAGCGCGCCGGTCCTCCTCTACATCGTGGGCAGGCGCGAGGTGGACGACGACCTCGGGCCATGCGGGCCCCATCTCCATGCAGCCCCACCTATCGGCGAGCGGGCATTGATCCGGGCTGCCCACGTGGATAAGTGACGGGCCCCAGCCCCGTGGGACCCGCATGTCAGCGTCACACGCGCCCGGTCCCGCCACTGCCTAGCTGGATAAGTGGAAACGGCTTTTGGGAAAATACGTTTTCAATAAGGGAAAGTGTATTCTGGTCTTAGTTCAGTTGGAAATGTGTTTTCCTTCTGGAAAAGTGTATTTTCACTTAACTATGGCTAGAAATACATTTTCTCTGCAGAGAAGGCCTATTCGACTAAATGTGCTTTCTGTTTTTTAGCTTAGAGGCCTGTTTGTAGAAATCTTTGTACAGATTGGTCCCTGGACTTTGTCAGGCTATAACATTTTGCTCGTAACTCCGATTAATGTGAAACAAATGCCCACGTATTCGTCTCGTCGAGCCTGTTCTGTTCCCATCATTTTCACTATGGTTTGACATACTGGAAATGAACATTTTGCCCTTGCCCCTAGTCAGCCCCTCCGAGAGAGAACCATCTCCGGCGACTCTTTCCGCGGCTTCACCGCACATCTCCACGGAGTATCCTTCACCCCCAGGCAAGCCACAACCACCATTTGCATGATAGCCATGCAGAAGCATTGGTTTTCAACTTGAATCTTTAATAACTATCTGTTTGTTTTGCTACTGCTATCGTGATAGAGGCAAAGGTGTCCCATCTTTCGATGAGATGATGGATATCGCTTTGGTGGAAGTCGACTTTGACGATCCGACTACGAACGTGCGAGGACGTCGCGCCTTAGCAATCGCTAAACCAACTCCGAGAGGTTATTGACCACGCCGGAGCACGATCAACCTGACCACGAAGGTCTGTTTCCTGCGAGCAAACGAAGAACAAGCAAGAAACTAAGATTGCAATATGGATATTGCGAATATAAGATGAAAGCTTTATTGATCAAGGTGGGGTTCTGTGACGCCTTTGTCTGGTCGTTGAACACAAACGAAGTATGCGAAGTTGCAGCTATGGCGAACTTTTAATCTAAACAAAACCCAAAGTCTAAACGATGCCCTAAGGGCTGTATATATGGAGGAAGAGGGGGGAATGTCGTGGCCCTTGGTGGAGGGGTCCGAAATCATCCCTATCTCTTGTTTCCCCACACATACGGACTCTAAAAATAGCCTATACTTATGTATTTCAAAATTACATGGGCCTGGCCCAATAATAAGGTGACGCAGCACCTAAAATAGCCTCGGGACGAAATTTATGAAGTGGCATCTTGTATATTTCGTCCAAGGCTTCATGCACCCATTATGGTGGCTTCAAAGTCCTGAAATCATC
The DNA here is from genome assembly GCF_002162155.2 of Triticum dicoccoides. Taxonomy (NCBI): domain Eukaryota; kingdom Viridiplantae; phylum Streptophyta; class Magnoliopsida; order Poales; family Poaceae; genus Triticum; species Triticum dicoccoides. The sequence goes on along the minus strand of NC_041382.1, from coordinate 299,872,510 downwards.
ACTTGTAACTCCGTTCTTGTTCCCCTTGCGCATGCCATCATCTCCATGCTTGTTCTTTCTCCAATGTTCATCCTTCTCCAAGCTAGGCCCTTCATTTGTAAGCAAAACAAATGTATCCAATTTAGGCAGCATCATATTCTCATGAACATTAGAATCATTACCAAGAAATGAAAGTACCTGGTAATTTAGTTGGCGTGCACGACCTCTAGTAATTGGTCCAGTATGTATAGCAGCAGGGGCTGTGGGTATAACAATTGTATTGATGTCCTCATCATATTGTTATTTCGGTTATGCTATTGGATCGGTGGTTACCGTAATGCCATGTTTTCTTGCACTCTGTTATTATGTTCTTCATGCCAGTATTACTTTAATATTGGCCATGCTGGTTAATAGTACATGTTGGTGATGGTCTTCGGTGCACGACTATCGTCTGTTCCGAGTACCGTGGTTTTGCATGTTCTTTTGCACCCAGTTGGTTAAATGCTTGGATGCTAGTTTTATCGTTATGTTATTGCATGGTATTTATTGTTGATGCGAGTGGTCATGTTATGCTATGAGTAGTGTTCTAGTTGTGATTTTCATGCTCGTCAGTATGCCATGCTCATCTGGATAAATGGTTAAATGTTGTTGTTATGCTCGTTGATTGTGATGCACCCCCATGCTTATATTGATGTCATGTTCATGCATTATAGTTGCATCTTGTTATTTTTTTATCATGGCTCAACATATTGCATTCAAATTTAACTGTATAATAATGAACTTGACAAGTGTTGGCTGAGTCATGGTACCACCAAATCGAGATGACCAGTGAAACCACACTTGCCTTATGGGGGGTCCTAACTGGGTCTATTGTCATGCCTTTTGCCAGTGCCTCCAACGAGGGAAGGTTATGCGTGGGCGCTACCTTGGACGGGTAGGACGGCATAAGCCTTGTTTGCCCGAGTTGTTTTGCACACTTTTGTCCCCGTTTGGGACCGTTTATGTTTGGCCACGACGGTGGCTATTGGTGCCTTTGGTAGGCACGGGGCCACCCAGGACTTAGCCCAAAGGGGAGTTGGTCAGAGCGGCCGGAGTGGCCGGGAGAGTGTCACGGCAGTAGATCGGTTTTGTCGGGACACCATGGTCCACACGTATGGGAGTGCGAGGCCATGGGTTCCGTGGTGTGGGTACAGTGTGCTAACCTCTGCAGAGTGTTTATTAAATCTATCGATAGCCGCGCCCGCGGATATGGGCCCATGTCGGTGTACAAAAAGGGGGGGTACACTTTTTGTACCCCTATGGCTGTGCACGGGCCGTCTGAGCCACGGACGCCGCCACACCGAGCACGGCAAGGGAGGTAAACCAAGGTAAGGCCGAAGCTAAAAAGAAGCAGGACGACGCCAAGGCCACAAAGAGCAAAGGGAACAAAGCAGACCCCCCGGCAAGGTCGTTGCCGGGGGACAACTTTAGCTAGCCTGGCAAGATCCTTGCCGTGGCAGCTCGCCCCGCACCTACGGAGCGAGGTCACCCTTGAGTCCACTGCCCCCATGGGGCAAGGATTCGGAAGACATCCCCGTGGTGGCACGCAGATCTTTGTGAAGACATTCAAGACCAGATACCCACTTAAGAAGGTGATGACTCTTGGCGGGATCCCAGCCAAGAAGGACCACAAGGCCCCCCGGCAAGAGCCTTGCCAGGGATGACAGCGAGCGCCACGGCAAGACCCTTGCCGGGGCCCCGGCAAGGCCCTTGCCAAGGACACCCGTGGGGTCACCATCAGGCCCGCACCAGTCACGCTCCCACCGCCATTCGCATGCAGCTGCCGACCCAACCAGTTGGGCAGGCACCTACGTGGCGGCATGCAGATCTTCGTGGAAACCCACCGCTGCGCCACCTCAGCTGCTTGCCTGCCTACATGGCTCTACAAGAACCGTTGGCCAGGGCGCGTGTCAACACAAGAGGGACCGGCGACGGACGGGACAGGGCTCTCCCCCGTCCCCGATAAAGCAAGGACACCTAAGCAAGGCGCATTAAATGCGCCTTGTCATGTAATGCGAGGGATAAACTCGCATTACTGTACCCTTTCCACCTCCTGTGTGCCACTGTGGCAGCCCCTTTCCTATAAAAGGAGGCCCAAGGCGACCAGGAGAGGGATTCGGCTTTTTGGAGCTCTTCACTCCCCATAGCTAGCTCAAGAACACAGATATACAATCCACCAAAGCAGGAGTAGGGTTTTACGCATCCTCGCGGCCTGAACCTGGATAAAGGAACCGTGTGCTATCTGTTTGATCCGCTCTTCTCACGACCCCCGCGCCCCCGCAACCGTAGTAGGGATTCTTGTGATCCCATAGGTGTCGTTCCACACCGACAGCCCGGTTCGTAGTTGGTCACACGATGGGTCAACAGTAATAACAATATGCTTAATAACAACCTTGGTTCAATGATGAAAGAAGTTGGTTTATATTTATGTGATTGTGAGAGGATCACTATGGTATCATGGATACCGAGTTGGTGGATATTGGTGGTGTTATGCGAGAGTCAAGGGTAAAGGTCAAGCTCCTTGTGGTCATAAATGATTACTACGGTATTGTTAATACCAAGCTTGATTGGATCCTGAGATGATCGTGTGATGTCTGTGATGGTAAGTGATACCTATGATGGTTACGATGTAACCCGAGCAAAGTAAGTTGGTGCATGGTAGTTTCATCATGTTGCATGCTAGTCTCGTCATGTTCATATGTTCATGCCATGATCGGATTGTTCTAGCTGTATCATATTATACATGCCATGTTGCTCTGATAGTATCGTGTTCAACATTTCTTAATAATCTATAATTGACATGCTATTGTTTGTCTTGATTGCATTGGTTGCTATGAGCTTGCAAGTACATTCAATGTACTGACTTGGCTTGTCATGCCAGTTTGCAAGTCATGCCGGATTTGATTGCTTGTTTGCCGTGGATCCCTTGTTTACGAGCTAGGATAAGCGTTCCAGCAAGAGTCCCTGTGGAGTTGAGTTCATCACCGTCGTCATTGTTCCACTCCTAGAGTTATTCCGCTGCTTCGTGTTGTTCTGCTGCTTGCATGGAGCAACCGTGGCATGCGTAGTTTCGCCGTGCCGATGTAACCCCCTTGTACCCATATAGATTGTAATAAAGAGCTAATTTGTTCTATGCTAAGCAGTGCCGTATTCCAAAAGACTTCTCCTCGATCTCTGGGTTGGAATACGGGGTGTTCTGATTTCTCTGAGCCAGGGTGCCACAGATTGAATCGGGGGCATCACAAGTTGGTATCAGAGCCAAGTGCCTGTAGGAATCCCCCTTCCCAACTCCTTGGCCGAAGTTAAGTCTAGTCATTGCAAAACATTTACTAACATGGCTGTGTGGCTCACGGGCCCACATCGCCATTGGGTGGTATTAGGATCTTCTATTCCTCGTCTATGCTCTGGGACTCTGATCTCTCTTCTCTTCGGGTTAAATGTTTTTGTAAAAAAACTAACTTTAGGTTCTCGAAAATACTTTCTCCCGAAGAGCCCCTCACTCCAGATGATCGATTTCTACACCAGAAGATTCTGAAGATACTCTATGAATTCCTCTCGAGACTATGTGCCCGTCACTTTTTCAAATCCCGTACCACCGATGTATCCCTATGGATAAATACATACACCTGTCCTTCTTACTTTCATTCCCAGCTGCTCTTGTTATTACAAGATGCATCGAATTATTCTTCGACTTTTAAGAATCTCTCGAGCCACTGCCTTATAGATCTTTGCCGTGTGAATACCCCTACGGATAATTCCTCGCACTTATCGAGTATCCGCTCATTCCCAGTTGTTCATCTATGTCGCAAAAGACTTCGAAATACCATTCGATCTTTCAAAAATCCTGAGAGACCTATTGCTCTTGAAATTCTTGCTTGCTTGCACTATGGTTAATCCCATCAGTCTCGTAACCTTATTGGCATCCCTTGTCTTTATCATTTTAAGTCCGTCGATTCAATATGTTGAGGACGCTCGCATTCCTCGGTCGAATCCTATAATTCATCCTTCCGGCTCAGACGTCATTTTGAATAGGAGCTGGTTGTCGACCAATCAAGTTGCCATCGATTGTACCCCTAAGCCTACTCAATTTATCCATCCTTGATCAGAGCGTGTGCCCCTGATCCCTTGACTTGAAAATCATAATTCCTTTGTTATTTAATCATTGAATTATTCAGATGTTCTATAAACTAATGCATTTGCATTCTTTCTTCCTCTGATTGGGTACCAATACTCACATCAGCTCCGTTGTGGATCGCCATATTCGCTGTTAAATTATTATCCGATATTGTCCTTCATAATTAATCACCTTGTGATTTCTTTCTCCAATACATAATGCCTTTGGTAAATTATATCATCTCCTTTTGTCAACCATGCTCTGCCTTCGAGCTTCTGTTTATTACTCCTGAAGTTTATGATATATGTTCCCAAGATGCCCTATGGGTTGAACATATGCCTTCCCTAATCTCTGTGATCCCAAAAGTTATGCGGGTTATTGTCAGAACCCCGACTCAATGCCACATAGATCTAGCATGTAACACTTCATATCACTTTGCGGCCTCACGCACGGTATTCCCACGGGTGTCGCCTTACCTTTACCCGGGACCGTTTGCGCCTTTTGGCACACGTATATGACAGTGTCGCTAGCATCCATATGATAAGGAGCCCGGGCTGACATGGCTAGTCGTAAACCCAAAGTGGCACAAACTTACAGGGACAGGCATCCATGACCCAGCATCGAACGTGTCGGTCATCAGCGAGTGAATCCAGGCTGTAGCACTGGGCTAGCAGGACTCCGGTGAACCGGGCTGTAGCGGGCTAACAGGACTCCGGTATTCATCGCGTGACATTTCCCCGTAGGGACAGACACAGGAACGAAGAAGGACACATGCCGGCCAGCCTAAGTGTTCCGGAACAGTAGCAAGCTACCATGGCTCGGTGGAAACACTAGGAGACATTTCCCGGTAAGAGAGGCTACTAAAGATAAACAACTAGATGGTCAGATCCCACACATACCAAGCATTTCAATAGCATACACACAATATGCTCGATATGTGCAAATACAACATGGCATCACAACATGACTCTACGACTCAAATAATTTATTCAATAGGCTCCGAGGAGCGAGCTATTACAAACATGGGTCTCATGACCCAACAATCAGAGCATACAAGTCAAAGCACAAACGGAAGCTATCATGTCTGAGTACAGACATCAATAAATGAAAAAGGCTGAGAAGCCTGACTATCGATCAAATCCTGCCGAGGGCACAAGATCGTAGCTGAGGTATCAAGCTAAACGTCGAAGTCCAAGCGGAACTACTAGTGAGACTGAAGTCTCTCTGCAAAAACATAAAATAGGCAAACGTGAGTACAAATGTACCCAGCAAGACTTACATCAGATCTATCTACATATGCATCATTTTCAACAAAGGGGATGGTGGGGTTTAACTGCAGCAAGCCAGCTTTGACTCGGTGGCTATCCTGAACTACGACTGCAAGTATCACTTTTGAGGTGGCGCACACGAGTCCACATATTCACCATATCAATACACCACTATGGATCCGCTCCCGTCTCCCTACGGGAATGCCATCCATAGCACTCACGCTTATCTTGCGTATTTTAGAGTATCCACTTTCACTTGTCTATGAACTATGCAAGGGGTCCAAGTTTCCATATCCGAGGAATCCGGCTATTCGAATAGATGATGTTAACCCTGCAGGGGTGTACTTCTTCACACACGCTCTCGCCACTTACCGCCCTGTACACGTCATGTACCTCGGCAACCTTCAAGCGGAAGCCGGGCGAGGGAGTCGGCCACGACCTGACTAACCGAACAAGCCTCTAGTCCAGGTTTATCGCCTATTCGGGTTCCATCCGCAAGGAGATCCGGCCGGGGTGTCGCTTACGGCCCCAAACGATGTGTGCAGGGTTCCCAAGCCCACCAACCGGGTGCCACTTGGTAAACCGGGCCACTGTGCCTAGTCTGTCCCAAGCCCACCTGTACCGGGTGCCACTTGGTAGACTACTAACACTGCCTACAAACACCAGAAACTAGTTGCAACTCCTGGACAGAGATCAAGTTGATTAATAAGTCGAGAGGGCTTGGAGCGCCCGGAGCCCAATGTATGGTAGTAGCTGGGTCATGGATCACAAACACAGAACTCAGTTCCTAAGGACGGCTTCAATGAGACAACCCACCATGTACTCCTACATGGCCTCTCACCGACACCTTTTACCAAATCGTGTTCACACACTTAGCTCTCACACAGTAGGACATGTTCACACACCTCTGATTCATCCCTGATGAATCAGACCTGACTCAACTCTAAGCAGTAGCAGGCATGACAAATAAGCAAGAATGAGTAGGCACAACAGGGCTCAAACAACTCCTACTCATGCTAGTGGGTTTCATCTATTTACTGTGGCAATGACAGGTCATGCAAAGGATAAAGGGGTTCAGCTACCGCAGCAAGTAACAGATGAATCGGTGTTGTCCTAATGCAGTAAAAGAGAGCAGGAGCGAGAGAGTAGGATTGTATCGGAATGAACAAGGGGGTTTTGCTTGCCTGGCACTTCTGAAGATAACATTGAGTCTTCATCAGTGTCAACGATCACATCCTCGGTATCACGTCTATCGAGGGGGGACAAATACCGGCAACACAGAAGGGAACACAATCAATGCAATGCACAATATGATGCATGATCATGACATTGCAAAATGAATGTGTGTTGGGCTAATGCAACTAAAACCAGGTTAAATGGAGTTGGTTTGAATCCAAGATTCAAATTCAAACTCCATATGTGGATATTTAAATGCCCTTTATATGATTTGTGCTAAACAGTAGCTATAAGTTGTCCTAACATGCATGAAAATGGTACAGATGGATTCCTTGAATTTTTCTGATAATTTTTCATATATAATTTATTTAATTTGGAGTTACAGTTAATTTTCTATGATTTTTAGAAGTTTTAGGCATTTTCTGGAATTTTCTGAATATTTAGAATTAAAATAATTCCAGAAAATGATTTATGGCGTCAGCACCACGTCACTGTGACGTCAGCAGGTCAAAGGCGTCGACCAGGTCAAACCTGACCAGTGGGGTCCACTGGTCAGTGACCCAGTCAACTAACCAAGTTAGTTTAGCCCTAACTAACTTAGTTAGCCGGGCGGGGCCCGCATGTCAGTGGCCTATCTAATTAGCTAACTTAATTAACGCTAACTAATCTGACCCTAATCAAGCAGGCGCCTGGGCCCACACGTCAGGGGGTCAAACCCCGGGTCAAACCCGCCGGAGTTGACCCGCGGCTTGTCGCCGGCGACGCCAGCAACGGCGGGGGGCGTCGGAAACGCTGCTCCGGCCACGGTTTGATGCGCGGGTGGGTGCTACGAGTAGCTGGCGATGTGGCGCATCCAACGGTGGCGGTGTTTGGTGCTGGGGTGGCCGGAGTTAACGGCGGCGAGCTCTTTTGCGGCCGCCGGAGTTCGGCTATCGACGGGAACTATGCCACAGAGCACGGGAGGAGCAGCAGTTGGGTGATTTGAGCTCCTTCGGATGCGCTGAGCGCGTTGGCGGGCTCATAAGCAAGCGGTGACGGCTGTGGCCGCGACGGCGCCATGGCCGGCGGCGAGGGATTCTCGGGCAAGGTGGTGGGGCTAGCTAGAGAGGGAGGTGGGGCACGGGGAGAGGGGGAATCGGGTCGAGGGCTCACCGCGGAGCTGCAGGGAGGGTTAGTGGGCTCGGGGGCGCGCCGGAGTGGCCGAATCAACGGAGAAGATCCTCGGCGGCCGGCGAGGGGGAAAACGTCGGGGGCGGCGTTCCGGGGCTCTTCTGGTCGCGTGAGACGACGAGGAGGACGAGGGAGGACCGGCGGAGCTCTGGGAGGCGTCGGGGAGACGAGACGGTGGCTGTGGCCGCGCGAGCGCTAGTCGGCGGCGACGGCCTCCATTCGGTCGCGTGAGGGAGAGAGAGCAGAGGAGAGGGAGGAGCGAGGGAGAGCTACGGGAGAGTGAGAGAGGTCGTGGGGAAAGAGGGGGGAAGTGCGTGGCTCCCTCGGGTGCCTCCAGCGGCGAGCAGGTAAGCAGGAGGTGGCCGGAGCTCTTCGGGCGCGCGCCACGCCTCGCCTCTGCCTACTGGCAGAGGAAGAAGAGGACAAGGGCGGAGGAGGTGGGCTGGGCCAGCGGGAGGAGCTGGGCCGGCTACAGGTAAGTGGCCCAGGTACGGTTCTTTCTCTCTCTTTCTGTTTTAATTCTGTTTTTCTATTTTTTAAATTTGTTTTGGCATTGTTTTGAATTTAAACAAATTCAAACAATGCCAAAAACTCCTCTGAATATTTTTTTATTTGCTAGATGGACTTTTCCAACAGCACATAAAGCATTTCAGAGTTATTTCAAAATATATCCCATATATTATGAATATAATTCCAAATTCAAATACAATAATGATTTAAATTCAGTGCTCAAAATATTCCTCAAATGTTCATTATTTTTGGTTTGGTGCAAAACCCTTGCCAAAATATAACCAACATTATTTAAGGCCATTTTGGAACATTGAATGCATTTTCCCAGGGTTCTTTGCCCCTCTTTTATTTAAGTTCTTGAGGCTTCCAAAATTCCTCAGTTCAAGTTTCAAAAATTTAAACATGATGCAAGCAAGATGCAACACTAGACAGCACCAGAAGCTAGGGATGTGACAACTCACCCCCACTAAACAAGAATCTCGTCTCGAGATTCAAGCGTAGGGTAGGATAGAGGGGAAACGCAAACTAGTACAATCTTAACGATCCAGGGTGCACTTCAGTTGAACGTTGATTCATTCACCATCATTGTCTTGATGTCTTGTTCTGAGAACTCCAGCTAGTCATGACAACGAGAGGAAAGGAAAGACCCTAAAAGAATCGTTCTTCTCGAAGGTCGAACAACTCAGGATTAACTCACGGAATGGGACATAGCAACATCTCTCGAGCTGAGAGACGAAGCATACCTCTGGAGGGATGGAGCGGAGCGGGTGACGAGGTTCACTAGGTAGACAACAATTCCAGACTTAAGAATGTGGCGATCGGTTGTCCACGTAGCGAGGAGTTGAGTTTCCATGATACCATAACGATACACCTTAGGGAAGGTGACTCGTAGAGATATTCCCTTAAGTGGCAAAAAGAATTACCTTTGATATAGAGATCATTTAGACTCTCTATATCAGCCTAAGGCAAATCACAGCAATCGATTGGCGGGGGTCGGTAGAATGGCATACTCGGACTTGGATGATGTGGATTACCTTGTTGAAGACAACGTAATGGATGAATTTGCTTATCACCGGAAATGGAAGAGACCCATGGTAGAATGGCACATTGGCGGTGCAAGCTAGGAACAAAATGCAAATGCTGGGAATGATTCTGGTAACTAGGGAAGAACCCAACAATAGAGAGTGGATTCACTGTTTGAATAGGTCATAGCATTGCCGAGGAAACTAAGAGCAAACCCAGTTAGTGCCGATGATAACACGTAGCGCTTGTGCGTGCTCTCAAGAACTTGAGCATTTCCATATTCATCAGGGTTTTACCAATATCCGTGTCAAGGATCCTGGCAACACAACTTGCTACCACGATGAATGATGATGGATGATGCAGATGCAAAGGAAGATAACACTTCTCAGATTTCATCTTAGCGAGGCCAAGGAAATAAAATCTGGATGATCGACCGAGAGACATTTAGCACTCCGCTTCTAATGTTCTCCTTGATGTGCTAGTGTAACCCATTCATAGATATGGTTTGATATCTAGAACATCAAGTAAAAGGTCGGACTTCGGAACACAGAAATCCATAGGGCAACTAGGGAGTAAATCCTACGAAATCCCTATGGGGAGGTGGCCAACTTCTTCAATCAAGATACTACAATAATAGGTCTTTCGGCTGGGTGGTGCTGGCCACGACATCCACTTTACCGGTTATCGCGCGACCAATATTATAATTCTTGGGAAATATTCCAACCATCATATCTGCCTGAGATTCAGATCTGGTTGGTGTCAGGATATTCCAGACTCATCGAGTCTAGGAAGAAAAACGGAAGTTTGCAACACAAATCGATGAGATGACGTTGCGGGATTCTCGGGGGATGAACTACGATAGTAAGCTCCAAAACATGAGCTGGTTCAGCTACAAACATGTGAACACGTTGTCCCAGACAAGCATGACCACGTGGTAGTCTTATAATAAAACACTACCGAGTTCAGGAGGGGGAACCATCAACGAGGGTATCAAAGTCCTTACATAAGTCCGGATTAGCTCTTATGAAGGAACTTCTTCTCCTTGAACAAATCAATCAGTGGCTTGGTGTGCTAGGGATACATATAGATTGAAGGTTGCAAGTCTTCAAACCACAGCATTCTTCGCACGTGTGCATGACTGATTTGGAATGATTCCAAGAAAACAACATTGACTTTCTCGAATCCACGGCGGCAACTTGCAACAGATGCACATGAATTAAAGGAAGTCACTACCTACATCCAACATATGCTTCATGAGCTAGCATGAACAAATGCTTTCAAAAGTTTCCAACACTAGCTTAATGTTCAACAACATCATGGAGGAGATAAGGATGTTGTCAATGGGCACAACAACAATTCATCTGGGTTTCCTTTTAAAAGGAATTCCATAGTTAAGTGAACAAGTGATAGCATTGGTCAGACCCAAAAGATATAATGGTGTATGCTCGAGGGATCAACCACGAGTAAGACAGCATTACGAATATCGTTGGTTCTGGTCTGATTGGATGATAGCCCATACTCCAATCAAAGGTTAGATAAAAATGATAGGTCCAGCAACTGATCACAGGGACCAATCGATGAAGATATCATCTTTCGTCAACACATACTACACAAGAATATCCCTTTGGAACGAACTAGGTCAGGCAAGCTTTTATCTTCCAACTCTCCAAGTTGTTTTCTAGCTTAACCAACTAGCTCAGGGATATCCAACACGGATTCTTGGAGAAAGGGTGGTTTACAGGATAAACCAACTTGATCACGAACTCAACATAGCGGTCAGGTGACAACCTGGTAATACTTCTGAGAAGACATTCAGAAAATCACGAACCACCGGTATGTTACTAAGCTCGAGAACAATCTCGCTTTTGAGGGCAAGACGATATGATCAAATGAGTGAGGACTTGACAAGATCCTAACTCATCAATCGGGGAGTGCACCAGAAATAGGGACTAGGTAGCACAATCAATCTTAGGGTGACGATTCAAAAACCAACACGCTAAGAATGAGGTTATCGTCCATTTAACTACCAAGCAACGAGGTTGCTGGGAGTATTGATTTCACACATCGCAATTCATTTGTCGGTATTCCGGTTGCATCAACACGAGGGCCGAGGAATGACTACTGATGGTGAGGAGTATCACTACATCAAAATTCATGAGAGTTGGTGCAGTTCTCATGACAATTCTGACATAAAGGGGGTAATACTCCAAGGTAGAACAGAACAAAAGCTGGATTAGCAATTTGATCTGCGGAGCACAACTTCTTTGACCCAATCCTGGATATGGATGAGGTACTGGAGTTTGTTTCTCCTAGTCATTTCGCGATAGAATGGCTTGACGGACCACAAAAGTAATAGGCATCGATAAACGAACGCACGCATACTCTTGACTATCAATTGATAGACGAAGGTCAGTAGACAACTAAAGAGGGACAACTCAAAGGAACATATAACTTTCTGAGTTGTGGATACATGGGTTGGTATGCCGAACAAAGTTCAACATAATTCTTCCGGATAACCCATGCAGAAAGGTTGAGCTGGCAGAGTCACAATATAGCATGGAGAACTCATAGAGAGCCTGTTGTGATCTTTTGATCCAACAAACTTCTGCCATAATGGTTCATGGTATTTGCAAGAACGATATACCACGGACCTCGAGGACTATCGCAAAGGTTACTAATGTACTAAAGGCACTAGCAATTACTATCAACATGAAGTAGGTAGAGTGAATCTCGGGTTCAAAACCCAGAAATAGAATACCTACTACTAAGTAGCATCTCGGGATGCTTTCAAGAATGATGGCCAGAATCATCACACTGGGAACACAAATCATGGCTAAATTACTAGATGATCCCCTAAGACACCTAGGGTCATAATAGTAACTCCAACATAATGTCAAGGCAATAGAATACCTCAACTCAACAATTAGTGTGATTGAGCTGGCATAAAGGAACATCGAAACCAGAGGGAAAGGATTTTGCAAATGCATCAGATTATTTAGAAACCTGGGATGACTCGGACAGCATAACGGCTGTAAATGCTCAGAAAAGATTTGAGACATTCACAAAAATGGTGGCATAACCACTCAGAAGCACAATATCAAGGTTTCGAGATCAACAATTAACATACGGAAGTAGTAGGAACTGAAACGAGGCTTAAGTCCAACAATCTTAAGTCTATGAATTAGTAACACGTGATCCTGATAGAAAGAAGAGATAGCCTAGTTCTTAATCCCCGTAGAAGAGAAGATGATGACTCAGATCAGAAGGCCATGAGGTATAAGGAGTAAAAAGAGCCTTACGTTCCATCCCACAATCAATTCCCTTACATAACTAAAGAATTTCTAGACTCAACTTCGACCAGTTTGGCTTGGTAATCCTACAGGCAGTCAAGCTCTGATACCAACGCTGTCAGAACCCCGACTCAATGCCACATAGATCTAGCATGTAACACTTCATATCACTTTGCGGCCTCACGCACGGTATTCCCACGGGTGTCGCCTTACCTTTACCCGGGACCGTTTGCGCCTTTTGGCACACGTATATGACAGTGTCGCTAGCATCCATATGATAAGGAGCCCGGGCTGACATGGCTAGTCGTAAACCCAAAGTGGCACAAACTTACAGGGACAGGCATCCATGACCCAGCATCGAACGTGTCGGTCATCAGCGAGTGAATCCAGGCTGTAGCACTGGGCTAGCAGGACTCCGGTGAACCGGGCTGTAGCGGGCTAACAGGACTCCGGTATTCATCTCGTGACATTTCCCCGTAGGGACAGACACAGGAACGAAGAAGGACACATGCCGGCCAGCCTAAGTGTTCCGGAACAGTAGCAAGCTACCATGGCTCGGTGGAAACACTAGGAGACATTTCCCGGTAAGAGAGGCTACTAAAGATAAACAACTAGATGGTCAGATCCCACACATACCAAGCATTTCAATAGCATACACACAATATGCTCGATATGTGCAAATACAACATGGCATCACAACATGACTCTACGACTCAAATAATTTATTCAATAGGCTCCGAGGAGCGAGATATTACAAACATGGGTCTCATGACCCAACAATCAGAGCATACAAGTCAAAGCACAAACGGAAGCTATCATGTCTGAGTACAGACATCTATAAATGAAAAAGGCTGAGAAGCCTGACTATCGATCAGATCCTGCCGAGGGCACAAGATTGTAGCTGAGGTATCAAGCTAAACATCGAAGTCCAAGCGGAACTACTAGTGAGACTGAAGTCTCTCTGCAAAAACATAAAATAGGCAAACGTGAGTACAAATGTACCCAGCAAGACTTACATCAGATCTATCTACATATGCATCATTTTCAACAAAGGGGATGGTGGGATTTAACTGCAGCAAGCCAGCTTTGACTCGGTGGCTATCCTGAACTACGACTGCAAGTATCTCTTTTGAGGTGGCGCACACGAGTCCACATATTCACCATATCAATACACCACTATGGATCCGCTCCCGTCTCCCTACGGGAATGCCATCCATAGCACTCACGCTTATCTTGCGTATTTTAGAGTATCCACTTTCACTTGTCTATGAACTATGCAAGGGGTCCAAGTTTCCATATCCGAGGAATCCGGCTATTCGAATAGATGATGTTAACCCTGCAGGGGTGTACTTCTTCACACACGCTCTCGCCACTTACCGCCCTGTACACGTCATGTACCTCGGCAACCTTCAAGCGGAAGCCGGGCGAGGGAGTCGGCCATGACCTGACTAACCGAACAAGTCTCTAGTCCAGGTTTATCGCCTATTCGGGTTCCATCCGCAAGGAGATCCGGCCGGGGTGTCGCTTACGGCCCCAAACGATGTGTGCAGGGTTCCCAAGCCCACCAACCGGGTGCCACTTGGTACACCGGGCCACTGTGCCTAGTCTGTCCCAAGCCCACCTGCACCGGGTGCCACTTGGTAGACTACTAACACTGCCTACAAACACCAGAAACTAGTTGCAACTCCTGGACAGAGATCAAGTTGATTAATAAGTCGAGAGGGCTTGGAGCGCCCGGAGCCCAATGTATGGTAGTAGCTGGGTCATGGATCACAAACACAGAACTCAGTTCCTAAGGACGGCTTCAATGAGACAACCCACCATGTACTCCTACATGGCCTCTCACCGACACCTTTTACCAAATCGTGTTCACACACTTAGCTCTCACACAGTAGGACATGTTCACACACCTCTGATTCATCCCTGATGAATCAGACCTGACTCAACTCTAAGCAGTAGCAGGCATGACAAATAAGCAAGAATGAGTAGGCACAACAGGGCTCAAACAACTCCTACTCATGCTAGTGGGTTTCATCTATTTACTGTGGCAATGACAGGTCATGCAAAGGATAAAGGGGTTCAGCTACCGCAGCAAGTAACAGATGAATCGGTGTTGTCCTAATGCAGTAAAAGAGAGCAGGAGCGAGAGAGTAGGATTGTATCGGAATGAACAAGGGGGTTTTGCTTGCCTGGCACTTCTGAAGATAACATTGAGTCTTCATCAGTGTCAACGATCACATCCTCGGTATCACGTCTATCGAGGGGGGACAAATACCGGCAACACAGAAGGGAACACAATCAATGCAATGCACAATATGATGCATGATCATGACATGGCAAAATGAATGTGTGTTGGGCTAATGCAACTAAAACCAGGTTAAATGGAGTTGGTTTGAATCCAAGATTCAAATTCAAACTCCATATGTGGATATTTAAATGCCCTTTATATGATTTGTGCTAAACAGTAGCTATAAGTTGTCCTAACATGCATGAAAATGGTACAGATGGATTCCTTGAATTTTTCTGATAATTTTTCATATATAATTTATTTAATTTGGAGTTACGGTTAATTTTCTATGATTTTTAGAAGTTTTAGGCATTTTCTGGAATTTTCTGAATATTTAGAATTAAAATAATTCCAGAAAATGATTTATGGCGTCAGCACCACGTCACTGTGACGTCAGCAGGTCAAAGGCGTCGACCAGGTCAAACCTGACCAGTGGGGTCCACTGGTCAGTGACCCAGTCAACTAACCAAGTTAGTTTAGCCCTAACTAACTTAGTTAGCCGGGCGGGGCCCGCATGTCAGTGGCCTATCTAATTAGCTAACTTAATTAACGCTAACTAATTTGACCCTAATCAAGTAGGCGCCTGGGCCAACACGTCAGGGGGTCAAACCCCGGGTCAAACCCGCCGGAGTTGACCCGCGGCTTGTCGCCGGCGACGCCAGCAACGGCGGAGGGCGTCGGAAATGCTGCTCCGGCCACGGTTTGATGCGCGGGTGGGTGCTACGAGTAGCTGGCGATGTGGCGCATCCAACGGTGGCGGTGTTTGGTGCTGGGGTGGCCGGAGTTAATGGCGGCGAGCTCTTTTGCGGCCGCCGGAGTTCGGCTATCGACGGGAACTATGCCACAGAGCACGGGAGGAGCAGCAGTTGGGTGATTTGAGCTCCTTCGGATGCGCTGAGCGCGTTGGCGGGCTCATAAGCAAGCGGTGACGGCTGTGGCCGCGACGGCGCCATGGCCGGCGGCGAGGGATTCTCGGGCAAGGTGGTGGGGCTAGCTAGAGAGGGAGGTGGGGCACGGGGAGAGGGGGAATCGGGTCGAGGGCTCACCGCGGAGCTGCAGGGAGGGTTAGTGGGCTCGGGGGCGCGCCGGAGTGGCCGAATCGACGGAGAAGATCCTCGGCGGCCGGCGAGGGGGAAAACGTCGGGGGCGGCGTTCCGGGGCTCTTCTGGTCGCGTGAGACGACGAGGAGGACGAGGGAGGACCGGCGGAGCTCTGGGAGGCGTCGGGGAGACGAGACGGTGGCTGTGGCCGCGCGAGCGCTGGTCGGCGGCGACGGCCTCCATTCGGTCGCGTGAGGGAGAGAGAGCAGAGGAGAGGGAGGAGCGAGGGAGAGCTACGGGAGAGTGAGAGAGGTCGTGGGGAACGAGGGGGGAAGTGCGTGGCTCCCTCGGGTGCCTCCAGCGGCGAGCAGGTAAGCAGGAGGTGGCCGGAGCTCTTCGGGCGTGCGCCACGCCTCGCCTCTGCCTACTGGCAGAGGAAGAAGAGGACAAGGGGGGAGGAGGTGGGCTGGGCCAGCGGGAGGAGCTGGGCCGGCTACAGGTAAGTGGCCCAGGTACGGTTCTTTCTCTCTCTTTCTGTTTTAATTCTGTTTTTCTATTTTTTTAAATTTGTTTTGGCATTGTTTTGAATTTAAACAAATTCAAACAATGCCAAAAACTCCTCTGAATATTTTTTTATTTGCTAGATGGACTTTTCCAACAGCACATAAAGCATTTCAGAGTTATTTGAAAATATATCCCATATATTATGAATATAATTCCAAATTCAAATACAATAATGATTTAAATTCAGTGCTCAAAATATTCCTCAAATGTTCATTATTTTTGGTTTGGTGCAAAACCCTTGCCAAAATATAACCAACATTATTTAAGGCCATTTTGGAACATTGAATGCATTTTCCCAGGGTTCTTTGCCCCTCTTTTATTTAAGTTCTTGAGGCTTCCAAAATTCCTCAGTTCAAGTTTCAAAATTTTAAACATGATGCAAGCAAGATGCAACACTAGACAGCACCAGAAGCTAGGGATGTGACAGTTATACCCTATTGACTCTTCGTCAGATAACTTTTCAACACTACAACTTCAAAAACGGGAGGCAAATATAAGGTTATGCATTGAAGAAGTGGGAGTCGACCTTGAACTTTGTGTTCATGCCCATGGACATGATGTAGATCCTATCATGGAAGATTCTTGTAGTAATAACTATTTCTTTGATATAATATCATCTGCTATCGGTGAATTGATCCTTTGCAATCGTGGTTCCGACCATATGTTCTTCTTTGATCCCATTTCCCGGGCAAGTTTAAGCACTTGTCTTCCGCAGATCGATACCCCAGTCCAACCTCTACTTTGATCTGTCATCGAGTATTACCCCCCTGGTATCTCGATATTATCACGGAACTGCATAACTTCTTATGAGTTCCTCATCAAGTAATACATTCTCACTAATTCCAATCTTTCACGAGCTCTGAGTTATTAAACACTCAAAGACATCGATAACTGAATCCAGTCCACACCACGATTAAACAACTCTTGGTAACCTTCATTACTTACGAGTTTGAACTCAATCACGTCATTCCTAGCCCACTCGGCTATATCATTATAGTGCCGATTTTAACTGTGCTACCTGGTCCTTAAATCCCGAAGCACAACTTTCGACGATGAGCTAAGCTTACGTTGATCTTTCTCATCATATCATTTCGCCATCAACAACAAGCTTGATTTTGAGTTTGTGTCGTAACCATGGTTCCAATAACCTTTTGCTTCATCATTCCTTTGACTTGATGTCATTGTCGATCGATTACATCTTCATGAAATATCTCGACAAAATTTGCCATGATCATCATCAACATTCTGAGCTCGTCCAGGATATCAATTAAATTCATGATGAGAAATGCCATCCTTTGCCCTCGATCATTTGGGTTATCATCAAAAACATTATTACATTCCCTCCAACACAAAACTTGTTCTTGTTTTGTGTTATACCATGGAGTACTACCATCTTTGATGTCAAGAATGTTGTGAGGATTGCTCCACCTCTTTAGTGTTCTTGATATAGTAACACTTCTTGCCATCTCTGTTATTTTCTTTGTCCCCGTGTTTTTTCTAAACGGAATATCGACAAATGAATTGTGATGTATAATTTCATAACTTCTAGCAACCCTTTTGACTCAAAATGAATGGTTGATAGTTTCATTCTAAAAGTTGATTGGTTATTAAATCACCATTGTAATGTTGGTCGTGCTACTTAGTCCAGATTTTGGGGTGCACTTTTCAATCAATGTTTAGCCGAGGATGTTTTCCTCGAGCATACATCATTATACCATTTGATCTGACAAATGTTTTCTCCTTGTTCACATAATTGTGGAAATCCATCTTGTTGGAAATCTCGATGAATTGTCGCTGAGACCATCAGCCACCTACTCATCCTCTCCTTCGTTTAGTGATGAACTCTTGTTTCGGAACTCGCTCCCATAGTTCATTTCCCGAGGATCTTACATTGTCATCTCGTCAATTTGTGTTGCGCCTTTTCTTCTGAGGCATCCTAAGTCTGAGGTATCCTGACACCAATCGGATGTGAACCTCGGTCAGATATGATGGTTGGAACATATTTCCAATGTCATAACATTGGTTTATATAAACCAGCTAGGTGATGTCATGCCTAGCTCACCTGGCTGGAGGACCTATTATTATAGTTTCCTTTTTAGCAAGGTTAACCATTTTTCCATGAGGAAATTGTAAGACTTATTCTATCAGTTGTTCCTAATGGATCCTTCGTGTATCCGAAGTCTGACCTTTGCTTGAAAACCATGTCAATGCTATCTCGAAGCATGTTTGTGGTACTCCGATCTTCAATAAGAACATTTGTAGCATAATGCTAAAATTTCTTTACTAATTATCCAAACACCGTTGTATGGGTAATGTCATGAAATTCCTTTCCCCTGACTTAATTGGTTTTCTACTTTCTATCCTGTCATGGATATCATGCTCTGCTTTTCATTGGGAAAGATATACCCTTGATACTCGGTTATAACCGCATTTTCCTTTCCATTGGTATGATTAATCTGATAATCACATTTTCCTTTCCATTGTTTGCTTTAGACTTTCTTGTGATCTATATGATCTAAGTGTTGGGGAACGTAGTATTTCAAAAAATTTACCTACGATCATGCAAGATCTATCTAGGAGAAGCATAGCAACAAGCAGGGAGAGTGTGTCCATGTACCCTCGTAGACCGAAAGCGGAAGTGTTTAGTAACGCGGTTGATGTAGTCGAACGTCTTCGCGATCCAACCGATCCAAGCACCAAACGTACGACACCTCTGCGTTCAGAACACGTTTAGCTCGGTGACGTCCCTCGAACTCTTGATCCAGTTGAGGCCGAGGGAGAGTTTCGTCAGCACAACGGCGTGGTGACAGTGATGATGAAGATACAAGCGCAGGGCTTCGCCTAAGCACTACGATGATATGACCGAGGTGTGTAACTGTGGAGGGGGCACCGCACACGGCTAAGAGATTGTTTGTTGTGCTATTGGGTTGCCCCCTGGCCACGTATATAAAGGAGGGAGGAAGAGGAGGCCGGCCTAGGAGAGGTGCGCCTATAGGGGGAGTCCAACTAGGATTCCCAATCATAGTTGGGGTCCCCTTCCTTTTCCAAGAGGGGAGAGAGGGAAGGAGTAGGAGAGGGAGAAGGAAAGAGAGGGGGGTTCCGCCCCCTCCCTAGTACAATTCGGACTTGCCATGGGGGGCCGCGTGGCCACCCCTTGAGGCCCTTCTCTCCATTCCTGTATGGCCATTAAGGCCCACTACTTCCCCCGGCGAATTCCGGTAACTCTCCGGTACTCCAAAAAATACCCGAATCACTCGGAACCTTTCCGATGTCCGAATATAGCCTTCCAATATATCGATCTTTACGTCTCGACCATTTTGAGACTCCTCCTCATGTCAGTGATCTCATCTGAGACTCCGAGCAACCTTTGGTACATCAAGTCACATAACTCATAATACAAATCATCGTCGAACGTTAAGCGTGCAGACCCTACGGGTTCGAGAACTATGTAGACATGACCGAGACACATCTCCGGTCAATAACCAATAGAGGTACCTGGATGCTCATATTGGCTCCTACATATTCTACGAAGATATTTATCGGTCAAACTGCATAACAGCATACGTTGTTTCCTTTGTCATCGGTATGTTACTTGCCCGAGATTCGATCGTCGGTATCATCATACCTAGTTCAATCTCGTTACCAGCAAGTCTCTTTACTCGTTTCGTAATGCATCATCCCACAACTAACTCATTAGTCACATTGCTTGCAAGGCTTATAGCGATGTGCATTACTGAGAGGGCCCAGAGATACCTCTCCGACAATCGGAGTGACAAATCCTAATCTCGATCTATGCCAACTCAACAAACACAATCGGAGACACCTGTAGAGCATCTTTATAATCACCCAGTTACGTTGTGACGTTTGATAGCACAGTAAGTGTTCCTCCGGTATTCGGGAGTTGCATAATCTCTTAGTCATAGGAACATGTATAAGTCATGAATAAAGTAATAGGAATAAACCAAACGATCATTATGCTAAGCTAAGGGATGGGTCTTGTCCATCACATCATTCTGTAATGATGTGACCCCATTCATCAATTGACAACACATGTCTATGGCTAGGAAACTTAACCATCTTTGATTAACGAGCTAGTCAAGTAGAGGCATACTAGGGACACTATGTTTGTCTATGTATTCACACATGTACTAAGTTGCCGGTTAATACAATTCTAGCATGAATAATAAACGTTTATCATGATATAAGGAAATATAAATAACAACTTTATTATTGCCTCTAGGGCATATTTCCTTCAGTCTCCCAATTGCACTAGAGTCAATGATCTAGTTCATATCGTCACGTGATTCCACACCAATAGTTCATATCTTTATGTGATTAGTTCACATCTCCATGTGACTAATACCCAAAGGGTTTACTAGAGTCAATAATCTAGTTCACATCGCTATGTTATTAACACCCAAAGAGTGATCATGTTTTGCTTATGAGAGAAGTTTAGTTAACGGGTCTACCAAATTCAGAGCCGTATGAATTTTGCAAATTTTCTATGTCTACAATGCTCTGCATGGAGCTAGTCTAGCTAATTTCTCCCATTTTCAATATGTATCTAGATCGAGACTTAGAGTCATCCAGATCAGCGTCAAAAGCTTGCATCGACGTAACTCTTTATGACGAACTCTTTTATCACCTCCATAACCGAGAAATATTTCCTTAGTCTTCTAAGGGTAATTTTGACCGCTGTCAAGTGATCCACTCCTGGATCAATATCGTACCCCCTTGCCAAACTCATGGCAAGGTACACAAAAAGGTTTGGTACATGGCATAGCATACTTTATAGAACCTATGGCTGAGGCATAGGGAATGACTTTCATTCTCTTTCTATTTTCTGCAGTGGTCGTCTTTTGAGTCTTACTCAACTTTACACCTTGCAACATAGGCAAGAACTCCTTCTTTGACTGTTCCATTTTGAACTACTTCAAAATCTTGTCAAGGTATGTACTCATTGAAAAAACTAATCAAGCGTCTTGTTCTATCTCTATAGATCTTGATGCTCAATATGTAAGCAGCTTCGCCGAGGTCTTTGTTTGAAAAACTCCTTTCAAACACTCCATTATGCTTTCCAGAAAATTCTACACCATTTCTGATCAACAATATGTCATTCACATATACTTATCAAAAAGGATGTAGTCCTCCCACTCACTTTCTTGTAAATATAGGCTTCACCGCAAGTCTGTATAAAACTATATGCTTTGATCAACTCATCAAAGCGTATATTCCAACTCCGAGATGCTTGCACCAGTCCATAGATGGATTGCTGGAGCTTGCACACTTTGTTAGCACCTTTAGGATTGACAAAACCTTCTTGTTGCATCAGATACAACTCTTCTTTAAGAAATCTATTAAGGAATGTAGTTTTGACATCCATTTGCTAGATTTCATAAAATGTGGCAATTTCTAACATGATTCAGACAGACTTTAAGCATCGCTACGAGTGAGAAAATCTTATCGTAGTCAACAACTTGAACTTGTCGAAAACATTTTGTGAAAATTCGAGCTTTGTAGATAGTAACACTACTATCAGCGTCCGTCTTCCTCTTGAAGATCCATTTATTCTCAATGGCTTGCTGATCATCGGGCAAGTCAACCAAAGTCCATACTTTGTTCTCATACATGGATCCTATCTCAGATTTCATAGCCTCAAGCCATTTTGCAGAATCTGGGCTTATCATCGTTTCCTCATAGTTCATAGGTTTGTCATGGTCAAGTAACATGACCTCCAGAACAGGATTGTCGTACCACTCTGGTGCGGACCATACTCTGGTTGACCTATGAGGTTCGGTAGTAACTTGATCTGAAGTTTCAAGATCATCGTCATTAGCTTCCTCACTAATTGGTGTAGGCATCATCGGAACTGATTTCTGTGATAAACTACTTTCCAACTCGAGAGAAGGTACAATTACCTCATCAAGTTCTACTTTCCTCCCACTCACTTCTTTTGAGAGAAACTCCTTCTCTAGAAAGGATCCATTCTAAGCAACAAATATCTTGCTTTCGAATCTGTGATAGAAGGTGTACCCAACAGTCTCCTTTGGCTATCCTATGAAGACGCATTTCTCCGAATTGGGTTTGAGCTTATCAGGTTGAAGCTTTTTCACATAAGCATCGCAACCCCAAACTTTAAGAAACGTCAGCTTAGGTTTGTTGCCAAACCACAGTTCATATGGTGTCGTCTCAACGGATTAGATGGTGCCCTATTTAATGTGAACGCAGCTGTCTCTAATGCATAACCCCAAAACGATAGTGATAAATCGATAAGAGACATCATAGATCGCACCATATCTAATAAAGTACGGTTATAACGTTCGGACACCCCATTACGCCATGGTGTTCCAGGTGGCGTGAGTTGCAAAACTATTCCGCATTGTTTCAAATGAAGACCAAACTCGTAACTCAAATATTCACCTCCACGATCAGATCGTAGAAACTTTATTTTCTTACTACGATGATTTTCCACTTCACTCTGAAATTCTTTGAACTTTTCAAATGTTTAAGACTTATGTTTCATCAAGTAGATACACCCATATCTGCTCAAATCATCTGTGAAGGTAAGAAAATAATGATACCCACCGCGAGCCTCAACACTCATCGGATCGCATACATCAGTATGTATTATTTCCAATAAGTCAGTTTCTCGCTCCATTGTTCCGGAGAACGGAGTCTTAGTCATCTTGACCATGAGGCATGGTTCACAAGCATCAAGTGATTCCAAAAGCCCATCAACATGGACTTTCTTCATGCGCTTTACACCAATATGACCTAAATGGCAGTGCCACAAATATGTTGCATTATCATTATCAACTTTGCATCTTTTAGCATCAATATTATGAATATGTGTATCACTATGATCGAGATTCAATAAACCATTCACCTTGGGTGTATGACCACAGAAGGTTTTATTCATGTAAACAGAATAACAATTATTCTTTGACTTAAATGAATAACCGTATTGCAATAAACATGATCCAATCATATTATGCTCAACGCAAACACCGAATAACATTTATTTTAGGTTCAACACTAATCCCGATGAGGACATTAATACCATTGTTACACCCACAGCCCCTACTGTTACATATACTGGACCAATTACTAGAGCTCGCGCACGCCAATTAAATTACCAGGTACTTTCGTTTCTTGGTAATGATTCTAATGTTCAGATTATGATGCTGCCTAAATTGGATACATTTGTTTTGCTTACAAATGAAGGGCCTAGCTTGGAGAAGGATGAACATTGGAGCAAGAACACGCATGGAGTTGATGGCATGCGCAAGGGGATCAAGAATGGAGTTACAAGTGATGATTTCAGGACTTTGAAGCCGCCATAAGGAGTGCATGAAGCCTTGGACGAAATATACAAGATGCCACTTCATAATATTCGTCCATAGGCTATTCTAGGTGCTGCGTCACCTTATTAATGGGCCAGGCCCATGTAATTTCGAAATACTTAAGTATAGGCTATTTTTAGAGTCCGTATGTGTGGGGAAACAAGAGTTAGGGTTGGTTTCGGACCCCACCCTCAAGGGCCACGAAATTCCCCCTCTTCCTCCATATATACAACCCTTAGGGCGTCGTTTAGACTTTGGGTTTTGTTTAGATTAAAAGTTCGCCATAGCTGCAACTTCGCGTACTTCGTTTGTGTCCAACGACCAGACCAAGACGTCACAGAACCCCACCTTGATCAATAAAGTTTTCATCTTATATTCGCAATATCCTGATTGCAATCTCAGTTTCTTGCTTGTTCTTCGTTTGCTCGCAGGAAACAGACCCTCGTGGTCAGGTTGATCGTGCTCCGGCGTGGTCAATAACCCTCGGAAGTTGGTTTAGCGATTGCTAAGGCGCGACGTCTCGCACGTTCGTAGTCGGATCGTCAAGGTCGACTCCCACAGAAAACGATAGCCACCATCTCATCGAAACATCGGGACACCTTAGCCTCTATCAAGTGGTATCAGATTTCCAGGTTGCTCGGTGAGATTTTACAGTTTTCGTAGATTAGATCGAGTCTTTTCTTCATACCTACAGTCCACGAAAAAGCTAGAAAAAAAATTAGGGTTAGTTCATCATATCCGAACCAATCTGAGCCTTTGCATAATCTTTTTAGGGTTTTTGCTTTGTTGAATTTGCGGTTGCATCGTCGTGTCAAGTTGCTGGTCTTAGAGTCTAGTCTTTTAGAGTTTCGAGTTCTGGTCATAAGTTGTCACGCCGCCGCCGCACCATCATCATCGCCCATCTACCACTTTTGCTTATCCGCCACCACTCTGAATCCATATCCATATACCACCACCAATCCGTATCCATATACCACCACCAATCTGTATCCATATACCACCACCGCTACCATATACCACCACCGCTGCCATATACCACAACCATATATCCACCACCAATCCGAGTTCTTCTCATATTAGGTTTGTTCTTGAGATCAATCTAAATTCTGATTCGTGTTTCCTTGCCTGCGTAGGTCTCAGAAAAAAAAGAGTCTGGAGACCCCCGGGTAGTTTTTAGGCCAAAATTTTCACGGGATATTTTTCCCTATCCTATTTTTTAGGCTTTTCTGAGTCTTTTGAGCCACGTGCCATCATAGTGATTTTTTCTCGCACTTTTTCGTTGTCGCTGCCCTGATTTCCGAAAAAAAGTGAAAAAAAAAATTTCGTGCCCATCCTATCAGTTTGACGAGGGAAGAGTTTTGAGACACTCGCCATTATAGTTATTTTTCGCAAAAAAAAGAGGAGCGCAAAAAAAAGGAGCGCAAAAAAAGAGCGAAAAAAAAAGAGTTCCAGAGTGTGCTTTTCCCTTATTTACGTGCAGCGCCGTGATTTTGTTAGTGTTCTAGGCTCGCGTCTCTAGCACGGTCTAGCCTAGGACCAGCACAGTACCGTCGTTGAGCATTTATTCAACTTTGCATCTCTGAATTGATTATTGCTGACCCTTTTTGCTACCATACTATAAGCCTTCCCAGCTCCACATACATCTACGTCATGCGTTTGACTCTCCCTGGCAATCGCTCTATCCAAGCTTTTGAGAAGTTTTGACTACAACGGTTGCCGATCACCGCCTGCTGCTGGGTAAGAACTGGTAAGAATTTGAGATTTGCTTGACGGATTTGTGACACCCGCCACCACCACCACTTGTTAGTAGTCTGTAGGATCATATTCTTGTGTGTTTCTATTGCTGCTAACCATGCCAGGATCACAAGCCGACGAGACTGACTGGGAGAACTTGACAAACAAGGAGCTTCATGATACGTTTCAGCAAATGATGAGTGGACAGGTGCAAGATGTGATAAACAGATTTGAAGCGGCCATGGAGAAGATAGATGGCATGGAGAAGACGTTTGAAACAAAGCTCGATAACAAGTTTGCTGAATTGCTTTCACGTTTTCCACCACCACCACCGGCTGCTCCTGCCGCACCTCTGCAACAACAGCAACAACGTCGACTACCTCCACATCAGGAAACAGCCCTCCGCCGAGCGAGCCGTGTCCCTCTTCAGTCGGGCCAAACTGCTGGTGCTGCTGTTGATACTTCTGTGGCTCCTACTGCTGATGTGGAGGAGGATGATTATGTGGGAGATTATGAGGATGAGGTTGATCAAAATCAGAACTACGTGCCACCACCAGCACAGCAACCACCAGGTCGTCCACATGCAAATAATGGCAATGGTAGGGCTCACCCTCAGGTACGAGATCATGACCATCTCCCTAAACTAAAATTGAATATTCCACCATTTGAGGGTAGATATGTTCCTGATATATATCTTACTTGGGAGTTAGAAACTGAACAACGATTTACATGTTTACAATATCCCGAGGAGAGACGTGTTCCTGCTGCTGTTTGTGCATTCACTAGTTTTGCATGTGTTTGGTGGTCTGAGCATTGTAGATTATATCCTATTCTAGCTACTTGGGCTGCTTTGAAAACTGCTATGCGTACTCGTTGGGTTCCACCATATTATCAACGTGAATTACTTCAAAAATTGTAGCGCTTAAGACAGGGAAAAAATTCTATAGAAGAATATTATCAGGAATTACAAACTGGCATGATTAGATGTGGTATTGTTGAGGAGAATGAAGCTATGCTTGCACATTTTATGGGTGGATTAAATAGAGAGATTCAGACGATTCTAGAGTATAAGGAGTATACTAATATCACTCGTTTATTCCATCTTGCTTGTAAAGCTGAACGTGAAGTGCAGGATCGACAGGCATTGGCGCGGACTAACTTTTCTGCAGGTCGACCTTCATCATGGACACCACATGCATCATCTACTTCCACACGTAATGCTACACCGGCGCCTCCGTCGGCTGCCACCTCCAACCGTGATACAATAAAGCAGGCACAATCACCACTATCTGCCAAGAGCACACCTTCTGGGCCTGCAAAGAGCTCTTCTTCATCCATGGCATCAACAGGGCAAACACATGATATTATTTGTCGACGTTGCAAGGGTGGAGGTCATTATGCGAGAGAATGCCCATCTAAGCGTGTGATGATTGTTAGTGAGGATGGTGGGTATGAGTCCGCTAGTGACTATGATGAGGAGACTTTGGCTCTTATTACACGTGAAGAACACGGTGGAGACGATTCTGATCATGAGACACAATACATGGCTCCTGAAGATGCTGACAGGTATGAATGTTTAGTTGCTCAACGTGTTTTGAGTGTGCAGGTTACACAAGCTGAGCAAAATCAGAGGCATAATTTGTTCCATACAAAGGGAGTTGTGAAGGAACGTTCTGTTCGCGTGATCATAGATGGAGGGAGCTGCAATAACTTGGCTAGCATGGAGATGGTGGAGAAGCTATCTCTCACCACAAGACCACATCCACATCCACATCCTTACTACATCCAATGGTTCAACAACAGCGGCAAGGTTAAGGTAACACGTACTGTTCGTGTGCATTTTAGTATCTCTACATATGCTAATTATGTTGATTGTGATGTGGTACCTATGCAAGCATGTTCCTTATTACTTGGTAGACCATGGCAATTTGTTAAAAATTCTGTACACCATGGTAGAAACAATCAGTATACTCTTGTACATAACGATAAAAATATTACTTTGCTTCGTATGACTCCTGATTCCATTTTGAAAGATGATATTAATAGAGCTAATAAAGCAAAACAGGAGACAAATAAGAGTGAAAATCAGATTGTGGCAAAATAATTTGAGCACCAAATGAAGCCTAATAATAAACCATCTACTGTTGTTTCTGAAATTAAAGTGAAAAGTGCCTGTTTACTTGCCACCAAATCTGATATTGATGAGCTAGATTTTAGCAAATCTGTTTGCTATGCTTTTGTGTGCAAAGAGGCATTATTTTCATTCGAGGACGTGCCTTCCTCTTTGCCCCCTGCTGTCACTAACATTTTGCAGGAGTTCGCTGACGTCTTTCCACAAGACGTGCCACCGGGATTACCACCTATTCGAGGGATTGAGCATCAAATTGACTTAATTCCCGGTGCTTCGCTACCCAACCGTGCACCATACCGTACCAATCCAGAGGAGACGAAGGAGATTATGCGCCAAGTACAAGAACTGCTCAACAAAGGTTATATACGCGAATCCCTTAGTCCTTGTGCTGTTCCTATCATTTTAGTGCCGAAAAAGGATGGTACGTCGCGTATGTGCGTTGATTGTAGAGGCATTAATAATATTACTATTCGTTATCGTCATCCTATTCCTAGGCTAGATGATATGCTTGATGAATTGAGTGGCTCTACAATATTCTCCAAAGTTGATTTGCGTAGTGGATACCATCAAATTTGTATGAAATTGGGTGATGAATGGAAAACAGCATTTAAAACTAAGTTTGGATTATATGAGTGGTTAGTCATGCCTCTTGGGTTAACTAATGCACCTAGTACTTTCATGAGGTTAATGAACAAAGTTTTATGTGCTTTCATTGGATGATTTGTGGTAGTTTACTTTGATGACATATTGATTTATAGCAAATCTTTGGAGGAACATTTGGAACATTTACGTGTTGTTTTTATTGCTCTATGTGATGCACGTTTGTTTGGAAACCTTGGAAAGTGCACCTTTTGCACCGACCGAGTATCTTTTCTTGGCTATGTTGTTACTCCACAGGGAATTGAAGTTGATAAAGCCATGATTGAAGCTATTGAGAGTTGGCCGCAGCCCAAAACGGTCACACAAGTGAGGAGTTTCCTTGGCCTCGCTGGTTTCTATAGGCGTTTTGTGAGAGATTTCAGCACCATTGCTGCACCTCTCAACGAGCTTACAAAGAAGGATGTGCCTTTTGTTTGGGGTACCGCACAGGAAGAAGCCTTGACGGTATTGAAAGATAAGTTGACACATGCTCCTTTACTCCAACTTCCTAATTTCAATAAGACTTTTGATCTTGAATGCGATGCTAGTGGAACTGGATTAGGAGGTGTGTTATTACAAGATGGAAAACCTGTTGCATACTTTTCTGAAAAATTGAGTGGGCCTAGTCTGAACTATTCTACTTATGATAAAGAATTATATGCTCTTGTTCGGACCTTAGAAACATGGCAACATTATTTATGGCCCAAGGAATTTTTTATACATTCTGATCATGAATCTTTGAAACACATTAAAAGTCAAGCAAAACTGAACCGTAGACATGCTAAATGGGTTGAATTCATTGAGACTTTCCCTTATGTCATTAAACACAAGAAGGGTAAAGAAAATGTTATTGCTGATGCCTTGTCTCGTCGTTATACTATTCTTTCACAACTTGACTTTAAAATATTTGGTTTGGAGACCATCAAAGATCAATATGTTCATGATGTTGAATTTAAAGATGTATTGCATAATTGTTAGGAAGGGAGAACTTGGAACAAGTTCGTTCTTAACGATGGATTTGTGTTTCCTGCTAACAAGCTATGCATTCCAGCTAGCTCCGTTCGTCTTTTGTTGTTGCAGGAGGCGCATGGAGGAGGATTAATAAGACACTTTGGCATCAAGAAGGCGGAGGATATACTTGCTACACATTTCTTTTGGCCAAAGATGAGACAGGATGTTGAGCGTTTTGTTGCTCGCTGCACTACATGTCAAAGAGCTAAGTCACGACTCAATCCTCATGGTTTATATATGCCTTTCCCTGTACCTAGTGTTCCTTGGGAGGATATATCTATGGACTTTGTTTTAGGTTTACCTCGAACGAAGAAGGGGAGGGATAGCATATTTGTTGTCGTGGATAGGTTCTCGAAAATGGCACATTTTATACCATGTCATAAAAGCGATGATGCTGTTAATGTTGCTGATTTGTTCTTTCGTGAAATTATTCGCTTACATGGTGTGCCAAGTACTATTGTTTCAGATCGTGATACTAAATTTCTTAGCCACTTTTGGAGATGTTTATGGGCTAAGTTGGGGACTAAGGTGCTTTTTAGTACTACTTGTCACCCCCAAACTGATGGACAAACTGAAGTAGTCAATAGAACATTGTCTACTATGCTTAGGGCTGTTTTAAAGAATAACAAGAAAATGTGGGAAGAATGCTTGCCTCATATTGAATTTGCTTATAATCGTTCATTGCATTCTACTACTAAGATGTGCCCTTTTGAAATTGTGTATGGTTTCCTACCTCGTGCACCTATTGATTTGTTGCCTCTTCCATCTTCAGAGAAGGTTAATTTTGATGATAAAGAACGTTCTAAATTGATTTTAAAAATGCATGAGTTAACTAAGGAAAACATTGAGCGTATGAATGCTAAATATAAACTTGCTGGAGATAAGGGTAGAAAACATGTTGTGTTTGCGCCTGGAGATCTTGTTTGGTTACATTTGCGTAAAGATAGATTTCCTAATCTGCGCAAATCAAAGCTAATGCCACGTGCTGATGGTCCTTTTAAGGTGTTAGAGAAAATAAATGATAATGCATATAAACTTGAGCTACCTGTAGATTTTGGGGTTAGTCCCACTTTTAACATTGCAGATTTGAAGCCTTATTTGGGTGAGGAAGATGCGCTTCCGTCGAGGACGACTTCATTTCAAGAAGGGGAGGATGATGAGGACATCAATACCATTGTTACACCCACAGCCCCTACTGTTACATATACTGGACCAATTACTAGAGCTCGCGCACGCCAATTAAATTACCAGGTACTTTCGTTTCTTGGTAATGATTCTAATGTTCATGAGATTATGATGCTGCCTAAATTGGATACATTTGTTTTGCTTACAAACGAAGGGCCTAGCTTGGAGAAGGATGAACATTGGAGCAAGAACACACATGGAGTTGATGGCATGAGCAAGGGGATCAAGAACGGAGTTACAAGTGATGATTTCAGGACTTTGAAGCCGCCATAAGGAGTGCATGAAGCCTTGGACGAAATATATAAGATGCCACTTCATAATATTCATCCATAGGCTATTCTAGGTGTTGTGTCACCTTATTAATGGGCCAGGCCCATGTAGTTTCGAAATACTTAAGTATAGGCTATTTTTAGAGTCCGTATGTGTGGGGAAACAAGAGTTAGGGTTGGTTTCGGACCCCACCCTCAAGGGCCACGAAATTCCCCCTCTTCCTCCATATATTCAGCCCTTAGGGCGTCGTTTAGACTTTGGGTTTTGTTTAGATTAAAAGTTCGCCATAGCTGCAACTTCGCGTACTTCGTTTGTGTCCAACGACCAGACCAAGACGTCACAGAACCCCACCTTGATCAATAAAGTTTTCATCTTATATTCGCAATATCCCGATTGCAATCTCAGTTTCTTGCTTGTTCTTCGTTTGCTCGCAGGAAACAGACCCTCGTGGTCAGGTTGATCGTGCTCCGGCGTGGTCAATAACCCTCGGAAGTTGGTTTAGCGATTGCTAAGGCGCGACGTCTCGCACGTTCGTAGTCGGATCGTCAAGGTCGACTCCCACAAAAAACGATAGCCACCATCTCATCGAAACATCGGGACACCTTAGCCTCTATCAAATCCCGAAGGTAAAGGGAGTGTGTGATGGTGATCTTATCAACCTTGGAATCACTTCCAACAGACATCGTCACCTTGCCCTCAACTAGTCCTTATTCATTTTGTAACTCATGTTTCGAGTTACTAATCATAGCAACTGAACCAGTATCAAATACCCATGGGATACTATGAACACTAGCAAAGTACACATCAATAACATGTATATCATATGCTTTTGTTGACTTTGCCATCCTTCTTATCTGCCAAGTATTTGGGGCAGTTCCACTTCCAGTGTCCATTTCCTTCGCAGTAGAAGTACTCAGTTTCAGGCTTGGGTCTAGCTTTGGGCTTCTTCATGGGAGAGGCAACTTGCTTGCCATTCTTCTTGAAGTTCCCTTTCTTTCCCTTGCCCTTTTACTTGAAACTAGTGGTTTTGTCAACCATCAACATTTGATGCTTTTCTTGATTTCTACCTTCGTCGATTTCAGCATCACGAAGAGCTCGGGAATCGTTTTCGTCATCCCTTGCATATTATAGTTCATCACAAATTTCCAATAACTATTTTATCTGAAGGTTAACTCCCACTTGATTTAAGCGATTGTAGTACTCAGACAATCTGAGCACATGCTCACTGGTTGAGCTATTCTCCTCCATCTTGTAGGCAAAGTACTTGTCAGAGGTCTCATACCTCTCGACTCGGGCATGAGTCTGAAATACCAATTTAAGCTCTTGGAACATCTTATATGCTCCGTGGCGCTCAAAACATTTTTGAAGTCCCGCTTCTAAGCGTAAAGCATGGTGCACTAAACTATCAAGTAGTTATCATACCGATCTTGCCAAACATTCATAACGTCTGCATCTGCTCCTGCAATAGGTCCGTCACCTAGCGGTGCATCAAGGACATAATTCTTCTGTGCAGCAATAAGGACAATCCTCAGATCACGAATCTGGTCTGCATCATTGCTACTATCATCTTTCAACATAGTTTTTCTCTAGGAACATATCAAAAATAAACGGGGAGCTACATCGCGAGCTATTGATCTACAACATAGTTATGCAAATACTATCAAGACTAAGTTCATGATAAATTAAGTTCAATTAAATATATTACTTAAGACCTCCCACTTAGATAGACATCCCTCTAGTCATCTAAATTATCACGTGATCCATATCAACTAAACCATGTCCGATCATCACGTGAGATGGATTAGTTTTCAATGGTGAACATCACTATGTTGATCATATCTACTATATGATTCACGGTCGACCTTCCGGTCTCAGTGTTCCGAGGCCATATCTGCATATGCTAGCCTTGTCAAGTTTAACCCGAGTATTCTGCATGTGCAAAACTGGCTTGCACCCGTTGTATGTGAACGTAGAGCTTATCACACCCGATCATCACGTGGTGTCTCAGCACGAAGAACTATCGCAATGGTGCATACTCGGGGAGAACACTTATACCTTGAAATTTTAGTAAGGGGTCATCTTATAAAGCTACCATCGTACTGTGCAAAATAAGATGCATAAAAGATAAACATCACATGCAATCAAAATATGTGACATGATATGGCCATCATCATCTTGTGCCTTTGATCTCCATCTCCAAAGTACCATCAGGATCTCCATTGTCACCGGCATGACACCATGATATCCATCATATTGATCTCTATCAATGTGTTGTCACATGGTCGTCTCGCCAACTATTGCTTTTTGCAACTATTGTTATCGCATAGCGATAAAGTTAAGCAATTACATGGCGCTTGCATCTTATGCAATAAAGAGACAACCATAAGGCTCCTGCCAGTTGCCGCTAACTTTACAGAACATGATCATCTCATATAACAATTTATATCTCATCATGTCTTGACCATATCACATCACGACATGCCCTGCAAAAACAAGTTAGACGTCCTCTACTTTGTTGTTGCAAGTTTTACGTGCCTGCTCCGGGCTTCTAGCAAGAACCGTTCTTACCTACGCATCAAAACCACAACGATTTTTTATCAAGTGTGTTGTTTTAACCTTCAACAAGGACCGGGCGTAGTCACACTCGATTCAACTAAAGTTGGAGAAACAAATACCCACTAGCCACATGTGTGCGAAGCACGGCGGTAGAACCAGTCTCATGAACACGGTCATGTAATGTCGGTCTGGCCGCTTCATCCAACAATACCGCCGAATCAAAGTATGACATGCTGGTAAGCAGTATGACTATTACCGCCCACAACTCTTTGTGTTCTACTCGAGCATATAACATCTACAGATAGACCTAGCTCGGATGCCACTGTTGGGGAATGTAGTATTTCAAAAAAATACCTACAATCACGCAAGCTCTATCTAGGAGAAGCATAGCAACGAGCGAGGAGAGTGTGTCCACGTACCCTCATAGACCAAAAGCGAAAGCGTTTAATTAGTAACGCAGTTGATGTAGTCGAACGTCTTCACGATCCAACCGATCCAAGCACGGAACGTACGGCACCTCCGTGTTTAGCACACGTTCAACTCGGTGAAGTCCCTCGAACTCTTGATAAAGTTGAGGCCGAGGGAGAATTCCGTCGGCACAACTGCATGGTGACGGTGATGATGAAGATACGGTGTAGGGCTTCGCCTAAGCACTACGACGATATGACTGAGGTGTGTAAATGTGGAGGGGGGCACCGCACATGGCTAAGAGATTGTCTGTTGTGCTATTGGGGTGCCCCCTAGCCACGTATATAAAGGAGGGAGGAAGAGGAGGCCGGCCTAGGAGGGGCGCGCCTATAGGGGGAGTCCAACTAGGATACCCAATCCTAGTTGGAGTCCCCTTCCTTTTCCAAGAGGGGAGAGAGGGAAGGAGTTGGAGAGGGAGAAGGAAAGAGAGGGGGGCGCCGCCCCCTCCCTAGTCCAATTCGGACTTGCCATGGGTGGGCGTGCGGCCACCGCTTGAGGCCCTTCTCTCCTTTCCCATATGGCCTATTAAGGTCCACTACTTCCCCCGGCGAATTCCCGTAACTCTCTGGTACTCCGAAAAATACCCGAATCACTCGGAACCTTTCTGACGTCCGAATATAGCCTTCCAATATATCTATCTTTACGTATTGACCAATTCGAGACTCCTCGTCATGTCCGTGATCTCATCCGGGACTCCGAACAACCTTCGGTACATCAAATCACATAACTCATAATAGAAATTGTCATCGAACGTTAAGCGTGCGGACCCTACGGGTTCGAGAACTATGTAGACATGACCGAGACACATCTCCGGTCAATAACCAATAGCGGTACCTGGATGCTCATATTGGCTCCTACATATTCTACGAAGATCTTTATCAGTCAAACCGCATAACAACATACGTTGTTCCCTTTGTCATCGGTATGTTACTTGCCCGAGATTCGATCGTCGGTAACATCATACCTAGTTCAATCTCGTTACAGGCAAGTCTCTTTACTCGTTCCGTAATGCATCATCCTGCAACTAACTCATTAGTTACATTGCTTGCAAGGCTTATAGTTATGTGCATTACCGAGAGGGCCCAGAGATACCTCTCCGACAATCGTTGTGACAAATCCTAATCTCAATCTATGCCAACTCAACAAACACCATCGGAGACACCTGTAGAGCATCTTTATAATCACCCAGTTACGTTGTGACGTTTGATAGCACACTAAGTGTTCCTCCGGTATTCGGGAGTTGCATAATCTCATAGTCATAGGAACATGTATAAGTCATGAAGAAAGCAATAGCAATAAACTAAACGATCATTATGCTAAGCTAATGGATGGGTCTTGTCCATCACATCATTCTGTAATGATGTGACCCCTTCATCAAATGACAACACATGTCTATGGCTAGGAAACTTAACCATCTTTGATTAACGACCTAGTCA
This sequence comes from Triticum dicoccoides, assembly GCF_002162155.2. Lineage (NCBI taxonomy): Eukaryota > Viridiplantae > Streptophyta > Magnoliopsida > Poales > Poaceae > Triticum > Triticum dicoccoides. The sequence goes on along the minus strand of NC_041382.1, from coordinate 299,837,277 downwards.
AGTAGAGGCATACTAGGGACACTCTATTTGTCTATGTATTCACACATGTACTAAGTTTTGGTTAATACAATTCTAGCATGAATAATAAACATTTATCATGATATAAGGAAATATAAATAACAACTTTATTATTGCCTCTAGGGCATATTTCTTTCACTAAGCAGTAATATTCTCTTGCTTAAGTAAACACCTATGTGTACAATTCTGTCAGCAAGACCCTGTTACTACTGTCGATGACATTCCGGTAGCCACTAATGGATGAGAACCTTGCCTATTGGTCCTCCTCATTCTACGAGTAGGAAAAAGGTTCTCTTCGTCCCTCGCCCTTGGTATCAACGTGTTGCCAACATAACTGACGGGCTATCCTCTGACACGCCTTGTTATCATGACTGTGCGAAATATCACAGCCCTTTCTCTTTTAACCCACATGATGGACCCATAACCCACAGTTCCACAGGATCCAAACCTGACTCTCCTGTACACCCCTGTTTCCATAGTTATTCCTCACGCGTGGCCTCGTATGTAATTCACGAGCCACCTCTCAAGAGATCATCAATCCTGCTATCAGATACAATACTTATTCTCGTTGCTTTGAGCCCCTTTCATGCCCTGTTTCTGGCATCGAATGCTTGCCTGCCCGCTCGAAACTTCCCATGATACCTCCTTACTTTGCTCTTGATATTTTTCGTAAGTTTCAATTTGAGAGTTACTTTCCGCTACCTTCCCCAATGTTATCTACCAGATATTCAACCTTGCCGAGGTCCGTTCTCCCGGAATGCTCCCCCTTTATTCTTTCGTAAGCATGATGAAGACCCCAAAGAAAGAACAACAACTTCATCTTGATGCATTGATGCATAGGAATGAAGACATCGAGGCTATTGGTCAACCTCTTCGAGAATAGCAATCAAGACCGAGAAGATTCGTTACAATTTCGTAACCAGACCCTTTCCCCCTTGTTCCACCTCTTAAATCTCGGGACGAGATTTCTTGTAGTGGAGGAGAATTGTGACGCCCGGATAATTAAGCTACAGTGAACCTATGTTAATGATGCCACGTCACCTCGCTTACTGATGGTAATATCGTGTTAGTTCAAAACGATTCAATTTCAAATTTGAATTAAAGTCAAATGATAAAAGTTTTCAAATATTAGTGGAGAAACCAAGTATTTATAAAATGTATAAATGTACTAAACTAAATAAAACAGTAGCAAAAACAATTATTTAAATGATTTAAAATAATAAACAGTTACAAACTATTTTGTTTTAGGTGCGAAGCTAATTCTGGTAGGGGCATAATTATTAATGCTCTTTTAGGTACAACTTTGTATTTTATAAAAGCTAAAATTTAATAAAATAGAAAAGAACATTAAACAAAAAGAAAGAAAAAACAGTAAACAAAAAAGGATTGAAAAGCCCCCCACCCTCCATTGGGTCGAATGGCCCAGCTGGCCGGCCCAGTCGCCCTGGCCTATATGGCCCTCCCCACCCCAGGAACCCTAACCGACCCCCAATCCTCCCGCACGATCCCCTCCGCACCCCCTCTCGTTTCTCCAGCATCGCAACGCTCCCCGTGCCGGAGCCCCACCCCCGTCGGCATGCCCGCCCCCGAGGAACCGTCGCCTCTGCCCCACAACTACCCCCCGGTCCTTGCGCCACCGTCCCCGCCTAGGACTTGGCAGGATTCGAGCATCCACGTCCTTCGGCCCCGACCTCCGCCGCACCAACGAGCAAGTCCGGCCAGCCTCTGCCGCCCCTTCCCGTTCCCGGACGAATTCGGCTGCATCCACGTCGTGTCCTCCTGTGCCGCCTCACTGCCCGAGGAGCACAAACCGCCGCCTGGAGCTCCGTCCTAAAGATCGCTGCTGTCGCCTCCCCGACCTCATCGCCTCGTCCCCATCGTCACTCGCAGTCGTCCCCGTCTTCCTCCCCGCACCCACTGCCATTTCCCTACAACCGCTGATGAGGCACCATACCTCCCCTTTTCCCCCTGCGCCTCCACCGCCGCGTCGACCTTCACCATTCACGCCCGCGCCGCACGCCCGTTAGCCGTCCACTGATGTCTACTACAAAACCTTCTTCTTGTAGACGTTGTTGGGCCTGCAAGTGCACAGGTTTGTAGGATAGTAGCAAATTTCCCTCAAGTGGATGACCTAAGGTTTATCAATCCGGAGGAGGCGTAGGATGAACATGGTCTCTCTCAAGCAACCCTGCAACCAAATAACAAAGAGTCTCTTGTGTCCCCAACACACCCAATACAATGGTAAATTGTATAGGTGCACTAGTTCGGCGAAGAGATGGTGATACAAGTGCAATATGGATGGTAGATATAGGTTTTGGTAAACTGAAAATATAAAAACAGCAAGGTAGCAAGCGGTAAAAGTGAGCGTAAACGGTATTGCAATGGTAGGAAACAAGGCCTAGGGTTCATACTTTCACTAGTGTAAGTCCTCTCAACAATGATAACATAATTGGATCACATAACTATCCCTCAACATCCAACAAATAGTTACTCCAAAGTCACTAATAGCGGAGAACAAACGAAGAGATTATGGTAGGGTACGAAACCACCTCAAAGTTATTCTTTCCAATCAATCCGTTGGGCTATTCCTATAAGTGTCAAAAACAGCCGTAGAGTTCGTACTAGAATAACACCTTAAGATACAAATCAACCAAAACCCTAATGTCACCTAGATACTCCATTGTCACCTCAAGTATCCGTGGGTATGATTATACGATATGCATCACACAATCTCAATTCATCTACTCAAACCAACACATAGAACCTCAAAGAGTGCCCCAAAGTTTCTACCGGAGAATCACGACGAAAACGTGTGCCAACCCCTATGCATAGGTTCATGGGCGGAACCCGCAAGTTGATCACCAAAACATACATCAAGTGGCACATGGTATCCCATTGTCACCACAGATACGCATGGCAAGACATACATCAAGTATTCTCAAATCTTTAAAGACTCAATCCGATAAGATTACTTCAAGGGGAAAACTCAATCCATTACAAGAGAGAAGAGGGGGAGAAGAAACATAAGATCCAACTACAATAGCAAAGCTCGTGATACATCAAGATCGTGCCAAATCAAGAACACGAGAGAGAGAGAGAGAGATCAAACACATAGCTACTGGTACATACCCTCAACCCCGAGGGTGAACTACTCCCTCCTCGTCATGGATAGCGCCGGGATGATGAAGATGGCCACCGGTGATGGGATCCCCCTCCGGCAGGGTTCCGGAACAGGGTCCCGATTGGTTTTTTGGTGGCTACAGAGGCTTGCGGCGGCGGAACTCCCGATCTATTTTTTGTTCTAGAAGTTTTAGGGCACGTAGGTATATATGGGTGCAGGGAGAACGTCGGTGGAGCTACGGGGGCCCCACGAGGCAGGGGGGCGCGCCCAGGGGTGAGGGCGCTCCCACCACCCTCGTGAGCACCTCCCGTATCTTCTGACATGGGGCCCAAGTCCATCAGGTGGGTTTCCTTCCAAAAATAACTTCTCCAGTTGATTTCGTTCCGTTTTGACTCCGTCTGATATTCCTTTTCCCCGAAACACTGAAATAGGCATAAAACTGCAAATTTGGGCTGGGCCTCCGGTTAATAGGTTAGTCCCAAAAATAATATAAAAGTGGATAATAAAGCCCAATATTGCCTAAAACAGTAGATAAAGTAGCATGGAGCAATCAAAAATTATAGATACGTTGGAGACGTATCAAGCATCCCCAATCTTAATTCCTACTCGTCCTCGAGTAGGTAAATGATAAAAAAGATAATTTTTGATGCGGAGTGATACTTTGGCATAATTTCGATGTAAATCTTCTTAATCATGGCATGAATATTCAGATCCGAAAGATTCAAGATAAAAGTTCATATTGACATAAAAATAATAATACTTCAAGCATACTAATCAAGCAATTATGTCATCTCAAAATAACATGGCCAAAGAAAGTTCATCCCTACAAAATCAGATGGTTAGGCTATGCTTCATTTTCGTCACACAAAGATGTTCCCAAGTTCTATACCCCTGATGAGAAGCCAAGCAATTGTTTCATACTTTTTAACGCGCTTCAGCTTTTTCAACCCTCACGCAATACATGAGTGCAAGCCATGGATATAGCACTATGGGTGGAATAGAATATGATGATGGGGATTGTGTGGAGGAGACAAAAAAAGGAGAAAGTCTCACATTGACGAGGCTAATCAACAGGCTATGGAGATGCCCATCAATTGATGTCAACGTGAGGAGTAGGGATTGCCATGCAATGGATGCACGAGAGCTATGAATGCTCAACAAAAGAAAACTAGTGGGTGTGCATCCAACTTGCTTGCTCATGAAGACCTAGGGCATTTGAGGAAGCCCATCGTAGGAATATACAAGCCAAGTTCTATAATGAAGAATTCCCACTAGTATGAACAAGACAATTTATGAGACTCACTATATGATAGAGGCTAAGGTGTCCCGATGTTTCGATGAGATGCTGGCTATCGTTTTTTGTGGGAGTCGACCTTGACGATCCGACTACGAACGTGCGAGACGTCGCGCCTTAGCAATCGCTAAACCAACTTCCGAGGGTTATTGACCACGCCGGAGCACGATCAACCTGACCACGAGGGTCTGTTTCCTGCGAGCAAACGAAGAACAAGCAAGAAACTGAGATTGCAATCGGGATATTGCGAATATAAGATGAAAGCTTTATTGATCAAGGTGGGGTTCTGTGACGTCTTGGTCTGGTCGTTGGACACAAACGAAGTAGGCGAAGTTGCAGCTATGGCGAACTTTTAATCTAAACAAAACCCAAAGTCTAAACGACGCCCTAAGGGCTGTATATATGGAGGAAGAGGGGGGAATTTCGTGGCCCTTGAGGGTGGGGTCCGAAACCAACCCTAACTCTTGTTTCCCCACACATACGGACTCTAAAAATAGCCTATACTTAAGTATTTCGAAATTACATGGGCCTGGCCCATTAATAAGGTGACGCAGCACCTAGAATAACCTATGGACGAATATTATGAAGTGACATCTTGTATATTTCGTCCAAGGCTTCATGCACTCCTTATGGAGGCTTGAAAGTCCTGAAATCATCACTTGTAACTCCGTTCTTGATCCCCTTGCACATGCCATCAACTCCATGCGTGTTCTTGCTCCAATGTTCATCCTTCTCCAAGCTAGGCCCTTCATTTGTAAGCAAAACAAATGTATCCAATTTAGGCAGCATCATAATCTCATGAACATTAGAATCATTACCAAGAAACGAAAGTACCTGGTAATTTAATTGGCGTGCGCGAGCTCTAGTAATTGGTCCAGTATATGTAACAGTAGGGGTTGTGGGTGTAACGATGGTATTGATGTCCTCATCACTATATGAAAAACATGGTGCTACTTTGAAGCACAAATATATGAGACTCACTACATGAAGAACAAGGTGCTACTTTGAAGCAAAAGTGTGGTAAAAGGATAGTAACATTGCCCCTTCTCTCTTTTTCTCTCATTTTTTTATTTTTTTTATTTTTTTATTTTTTTATTTTTTTGGTGGGCTTCTTTGGCCTCTTTTTTATTTGGGCTTCTTTGGCCTCTTTTTTTTTGTAAAGTCTGGAGTCTCATCCCGACTTGTGGGGGAATCATAGTCTCCATCATCCTTTCCTCACTTGGGACAATGCTCTAATAATGATGATCATCACACTTTTATTTTTCTTACAATTCAACAATTACAACTCGAAACTTAGAACAAAATATGATGCTATATGAATGCCTCCGGCGGTGTACCGGGATGGTGCAATGAATCAAGAGTGGCATGTATGGAAAATAATGCATGGTGGCTTTGCCAAAAATACGATGTCAACTACATGATCATGCAATGGCAATATGACAGAAGTAAAGTATGTCATGATGATGAAGAACGGAACGACGGAAAGTTGCATGGCAATATATCTCGGAATGGCTATGGAAATGCCATAATAGGTAGGTATGGTGGCTGTTTTGAGGAAGATATAAGGAGGTTTATGTGTGAAAGAGCGTATCGTATCACGGGGTTTGGATGCGCCAGTGAAGTTTGCACCAACTCTCAAGGTGAGAAAGGGCAATGCACGGTACCGAAGAGGCTAGCAATGGCAGAAAGGTAAAAGTGCGTATAATCCATGGACTCACATTAGTCATAAAGAACTCATATACTTATTGCAAAAGTTTATTAGCCCTCGAAGCAAAGTACTACTACGCATGCCCCTAGGGGGATAGATTGGTAGGAAAAGACCATCGCTCGTCCCTGACCGCCACTCATAAGGATGCACAAGCCAGGTACACTTCATGCTTCAAATTTGTTACACAACTTTACCCATACGTGCATGCTATGGGACTCACAAACTTCAACACAAGTATTTCTCAAATTCACAACTACTCAACTAGCACGACTTTGATATTATTACCTCCATATCTTAAAACAATTATTAAGCATTAGATTTATCTTAGTATTCAATTCACTCAAAAGAAAGTTTCACATATCTCAAACACTAAGTATATTAACATTAAGCAAATTACCATGCTATTAATGACTCTCAAAATAATCTAAGTGAAGCATGAGAGATCAAGTTTCTTTAAAACAAATCCACCACCGTGCTCTAAAAGATCTGAGTGAAGTACTAGAGCAAAAATTATCACGCTCAAAAAGATATAAGTGAAGCACATAGAGTATTCTAGCAAATTCCAATTTGTGTAAGGCTCTCTCTCATTAAAGAATTTCAGAACTTGATACTTTAATCAAAACAGCAAGAAAAGCTAAAGAAAACTATATTGCAAGGATATCACAACTCATGTGAAGAAGCAAAAAACTTAGGATCAACCGATACTAACCGATAGTTGTTGAAGAAGAAAGGTGGGATGCCTACCGGGGCATCCCCAAGCTTAGATGCTTGAGACTTCTTGAAATATTATCTTGGGGTGCCTTGGGCATCCCCAAGCTTGAACTTTTGTGTCTCCTTAATTCCTCTCATATCATGGTTTCTCTTTTTATCAAAAGCTTCATTCACAACAAACTCAACAAGAACTCGTGAGATAGGTTAGTATAAACCAATGCAAAACCTTATCATATTATACTGTAAAAAATCACTTAAATTATTATTAAACATTGAATACTAAATGACTCTGCATATTTAATACTCCTATCATCAAATAGAATCATTAAACAAGCAAACATATGCAAACAACGCAAACATAACAGCAATCTGTCAAAACAGTACAGTCTGTTAAGAATGCAAGAGTATCAATACTTCCCTGACTCTAGAAATTATGAACTAAAATTCCCAGTGTAATAAATTTATCAGAGCTCAATATGCAAAAAGATTCAACGTTATACCATGCTCTGACTTTTCTAGGTAATTTTTGCAATAGCAGTAAACTTTCTGTTTTCAAACAGCAACATGCAAACTAGCAAAATAAGCATGGCAAAGGCTATCCTTGACTTTTTTATTGAAACTAAAGAGGCAAAACATTATTCTAACTACAGCAAGAAAATACTAACAAAACAAAATGACGCTCCAAGCAAAACACATATCATGTGGTGAATAAAAATATAGCTCCAAGTAAACTTACCGATGAACGTAGACGAAAGAGGGGATGCCTTCCGGGGCATCCCCAAGCTTAGGCTCTTGGTTGTCCTTGAATATTACCTTGGGGTGCCTTGGGAATCCCCAAGCTTAGGCTCTTGCCACTCCTTATTCCATAGTCCATCGAATCTTTACCCAAAACTTGAAAACTTCAACCACACAAAACTCAAAACAAAACTCGTAAGCTCCGTTAGTATAAGAAAATAAAACCACCACTTAGGTACTGTAATGAACTCATTATAAATTAATATTGCTGTAATATATACTGTATTCTAACTTCTCTATGGTTCATACCACTTAATACTAGCCATAGATGCATCAAAATAAGCAAACAACACATAGAAAACAGAATCTGTTAAAAATAGAACAGTCTGTAGTAATCTGTATCAAACGTATAGTTATGGAACCCCAACAATTATGAAATAAATTGCTGGACCTGAGAAATTTGTCTATTAATCATCTTCAAAAAGAATAAACCTAAAAGCACTCTCCATTAAAAAATGGCAGCTATTCTCGTGAGCGCTAAAGTTTCTGTTTTTCACAGCAAGATCACATAAACTTCACCCAAGTCTTCCCAAAGGTTCTACTTGGCACTTTATTGAAACAAAATCTATAAAACATGATTAATACAGTAGCATAATCATGTGAACACACAAAAACAGCAAGGATAAGTATTGGGTTGTCTCCCAACAAGCGCTTTTCTTTAATGCCTTTTAGCTAGGCATGATGATGACAATGATGCTCACATAAAAGATAAGAATTGAAACATAACGGGAGCATCATGAAGCATATGACTAGCACATTTAAGTCTAACCCACTTCCTATGTATAGGGATTTTGTGAGAAAACAACTTATAGGAACAATAATCAACTAGCATAGGATGGCACAACAAGCATAGCTTCAAGAATTTAAGCACATAGAGAGGAAACTTGACATTATTGCAATTCCTACAAGCATATGTTCCTCTCTCATAATAATTTTCAGTAGCATCATGAATGAATTCAACAATATAACCAGCACCTAAAGCGTTCTTTTCATGATCTACAAGCATAGAAAATTTTCTACTCTCCACATAAGCAAACTTTTTCTTTATAGCATACGTATCATCACAATAATCATCATAAATAGGAGGCATACTTTCATCATAATAAATTTGCTCATCAAAGCTTGGGGGACAAAAAATATCATATCCATCAAACATAGCTTCCCCAAGCTTGTGGCTTTGTATATCATTAGCATCATGGATATTCAAGGAATTCATACTAACAACATTGCAATCATGCTCATCATTCAAAAATTTAGTACCAAACATTATATAGATTTCTTCTTCAAGCACTTGAGCACAATTATCCTTTCCATCATACTCATGAAAGATATTAAAAAGGTGAAGCGTATGAGACAAATTCAACTCCATTTTTTTGTAATTTTCTTTTATAGACTAACTAGTGCTAAAACAAGAAACAAAAAGATTCGATTGCAAGATCTAAAGATATACCTTCACTTACCTAGCCTCCCTGGCAACGGCGCCAGAAAAGAGCTTGATGTCTACTACACAACCTTCTTCTTGTAGACATTGTTGGGCCTGCAAATGCACAGGTTTGTAGGACAGTAGCAAATTTCCCTCAAGTGGATGACCTAAGGTTTATCAATCCGTAGGAGGCGTAGGATGAAGATGGTCTCTCTCAAGCAACCCTGCAACCAAATAACAAAGAGTCTCTTGTGTCCCCAACACACCCAATAAAATGGTAAATTGTATAGGTGCACTACTTCGGCGAAGAGATGGTGATACAAGTGCAATATGGATGGTAGATATAGGTTTTTGTAAACTGAAAATATAAAAACAGCAAGGTAGCAAGCGGTAAAAGTGAGCGTAAATGGTATTGCAATGGTAGGAAACAAGGACTAGGGTTCATACTTTCACTAGTGTAAGTCCTCTCAACAATGATAACATAATTGGATCACATAACTATCCCTCAACATGCAACAAATAGTTACTCCAAAGTCACTAATAGCGGAGAACAAACGAAGAGATTATGGTAGGGTACGAAACCACCTCAAAGTTATTCTTTCCAATCAATCCATTGGGCTATTCCTATAAGTGTCACAAACAGCCCTAGAGTTTGTACTAGAATAACACCTTAAGATACAAATCAACCAAAACCCTAATATCACCTAGATACTCCATTGTCACCTCAAGTATCCGTGGGTATGATTATACGATATGCATCACATAATCTCAATTCATCTACTCAAACCAACACATAGAACCTCAAAGAGTGCCCCAAAGTTTCTACCGGAGAATCACGACGAAAACGTGTGCCAACCCCTATGCATAGGTTCATGGGCGGAACCCGCAAGTTGATCACCAAAACATACATCAAGTGGCACATGGTATCCCATTGTCACCATAGATACGCACGGCAAGACATACATCAAGTATTCTCAAATCTTTAAAGACTCAATCCGATAAGATTACTTCAAGGGGAAAACTCAATCCATTACAAGAGAGAAGAGGGGGAGAAGAAACATAAGATCCAAATATAATAGCAAAGCTCGCGATACATCAAGATCGTGCCAAATCAAGAACACGAGAGAGGGAGAGATCAAACACATAGCTACTGGTACATACCCTCAACCCCGAGGGTGAACTACTCCCTCCTCGTCATGGATAGCGTCGGGATGATGAAGATGGCCACCGGTGATGGGATCCCCCTCCGGCAGGGTGCCGGAACAGGGTCCCGATTGGTTTTTGGTGGCTACAGAGGCTTGCGGGGCGGAACTCCCAATCTATTTTCTGTTCTCGAAGTTTTAGGGTACATAGGTATATATGGGTGCAGGGAGAACGTCGGTGGAGCTACTGGGCCCCCATGAGGCAGGGGCGCGCCCAGGGGGAGGGCGCACCCAGGGGGAGGGCGCGCCCCCACCCTCGTGAGCACCTCCCGTATCTTCAGACGTGGGGTCCAAGTCCATCAGGTGGGTTTCCTTCCAAAAAATAACTTCTCCAGTTGATTTCGTTCCATTTTGACTCCGTCTGATATTCCTTTTCCTCGAAACACTGAAATAGGCATAAAACAGCAAATCTGGGCTGGGCCTCCGGTTAATAGGTTAGTCCCAAAAATAATATAAAAGTGGATAATAAAGCCCAATATTGCCTAAAACAGTAGATAAAGTAGCATGGAGCAATAAAAAATTATAGATACGTTGGAGACGTATCATCCACCGCGCACGCACGCACGCGCACCACCCCACCACACTCAGACACGCCCGATCAGCCCCTTGCGCCGTTCCGTACACGCCCAGCTCTCGGCTCCCTCCGTGTCCCACTCTGTTGTACAACCCTGCTGCTGCTGCCCCGCTGCGGGCGCCCCTCGCTGTGCGTCCGTGCCGTTCCGCCGCCGCATCGCCGTGCGGCCCCGCACCGGCCCGGCCGTGCCACCACCTCCAGCCGACGCCACATACGCCCGCTCACCACCGACCGCCCTGCTGCCCACTGCCGCTGTGGTGTTGTTGGCCCTGCCCATCGCCACGCGGACCCAACCGCTGCCGTCGTCTGCGGCCTGGCTTCGCCGCCGGCCTCCTTTTCGTGGTCGTGCCCGCCCCGTCGCGATCGGGTCCGCCCTGACGGGCGCCTTGCCTGCAACGCCCTACGCCCGCACCCGCAACGCCCACACGCCCGCTAAGGCCCCCTCTGGGTCAATGACCAGTGGGGCCCGCTCGTGTATTAAATGAAAAAGAAAAACAAATATATAATAATAATAATTAACTTAATTAATTAAGTAAACTAATTAACTTAATTAACTAACCTAATTAAGCTATTAATTAAACTAGTTAACCATTAACAGTCAATGACGAGTGGGACCCACACGTCAGTTTGACCGTTCAATGGTCAGAGTTGACCGCCGATGTCATGCTGACGTCACTTTTTGTATTTTCTAATTTAATTAATTCTGTTAATCCTAAAAATGATTTAAATCTTTAAAAATTAATATAAAATAATCTATAACTCGGATGAAAATACTTTGTACATGAAAGTTGCTCAGAACGACAAGACAAATCCGGATACGTAGCCTGTTTGTCCGCCACATATCCCTAGCATAGCGAACATGCAACTTTCCCCCTCCGGTTCATTTGTCCGAAAACGCGAAACACCGGGGATACTTTTCCCGGATGTTTCCCCCCTTCACTGGTATCACCTACTACTGCGTTGGGGCACACCTAGCACTGTTACTTGTCATGTCATGCATCAACATGCATCTGTTTGCATTGTATTCATTTCTTCTTCCCCCTCTTCTCTCCGGTAGACTACGAGGCTGACGCCGCTGCTAGTGCCCTGATCGAGTACGTTGTTGATGACCCGTCCTTCTCGCCAGAGCAACCAGGCAAGCCCCCCCCCCTTGATCAACCCAAAAATCGCCTATTCTTCTCTCTATTGCTTGCATTAGAGTAGTGTAGCATGTTACTGCTTTCCGTTAATCATATTCTGATGCATAGGCTATCTTTGCTACTACTGTTGTTACCGTTACCGTAATCCTAGTTGCTTAGTATAGGATGCGAGTTTATCATCAGTGGCCCTACATTCTAGTCCGTTTGCCATGCTATACTATCGGGGCGTGATCACTCGGGAGGTGATCAATAGTATATACTTATATACATAACATATGATACTTGTGGTGACTAAAGTTGGGTCGGCTCGTAGAGTACCCGCGAGTCATTCACGGATTGGGGGCTGAAAGGACATTTGTCCCAATTGCCCTCTGGGTGGATCTTTGTGGCGGAGCGACAGGGCAGGTTGAGACCACCTAGGTGAGAGGTGGGCCTGGCCCTAGTCGGCGTCCACGGTTACTTCAAAATAACACTCTTAACAAGATCTTGGTATTTGATCTGAGTCCGGCCACTGGCCTATACGTACTAACCAACTACGCGAGAACAGTTATGGGCACTCGATGTTGTGGTATCAGCCGAAAGCTTCATGACGTCAGCGACTGAGCGGCGCGCGCCGGGTTGGACCGCGTAACGCAACTTCCTTTAAAATGGAGGTTGCTAGGTCTGCTCACCGGCCGCCCTCGCAACATGCAGGTGTGCAATGGGCGATGGGCCCAGACCCCTGCGCCATGGGTTTTAGACCGGCGTGCTGACCTCTTTGTTGTGCCTAGGTGGGGCTGGGATGTGTTGATCTTCCGAGGCCGGGCATGACCCAGGAAAGTGTGTCCGACAAAAGGGGATCGAGCGTGTTGGGTTATGTGGTGCACCCCTGCAGGGAATTTTATCTATTTAAATAGCCGTTTCCCTCGGTAAAAGGACGACCCGGAGTTGTACATTGGCCTTATGACAACTAGAATCGGATACTTAATAAAACAAACCTTTTCAAGTGCCAGATACAACCCGGTGATCGCTCTCTAACAAAGCGACGAGGAGAGGATCGTCGGGTAGGATTATGCTATGCGATGACACTTGGTGAACTTACCATCTACTCTCTTCTACATGCTGCAAGATGGAGGCTGCCAAAAGTGTAGTCTTTGATAGGACTAGCTATCCCCCTCTTATTCTAGCATTCTGCAGTTCAGTCCACCGATATTGCCCCTTTACACTAATACCCATGCATATGTAGTGTAGATCCTTGCTTGCGAGTACTTTGGATGACTACTCACGGTTGCTTTGCTTCCCCCTTTCCCCCTTTCTATACATGGTTGTCGCAACTAGCTGCTCAAGCCCAGGAGCCAGACGCCACCGTTGACGACGACTCCTACTACACTAAATGTGCCTACTACTACGTGCAGGTCGCTGACGACGACCAGGAGTAGTTTAGGAGGATCCCAGGCAGGAGGCCTGCGCCTCTTTCGATCTGTATCCCAGTTTGTGCTCGCCATCTTATGGCAACTTGTTTAACTTATGTTTGTACTCAGATATTGTTGCTTCCGCTGACTCGTCTATAATCGACCTCTTGTATTCAAGCCCTCGAGGCCCCTGGCTTGTAATATGATGCTTGTATGACTTATTTTATTTTTATAGTTGTGTTGTGATATCTTCCAGTGTGTCCCGGATCTTGATCATACGCGTTTGCGTGCATGATTAGTGTATGATTGAATTGGGGGCATCACACCATTGCCCCCATTGGCCGGGGGAAAAGACGGCTGGTTTTGGGGTGGCTGATAACGGCGGGGGTGAGGGGCGTTGGCTGTTTGTTGCTGCTGCAGGCGGGGAGGAGAGGGGGGGCGGTCCTGGCGACAAGGAGGAGGAGATGGCGAGCGGCGCCGGGAGGATCGCCACTGCTCGTCCGATGGAGATCGCTGCCGGTCCTGGAGCTCATCCCTTGGGGAAGCGCGTCGGCCAGGCGAGCGGTGGGGCTCCCCCCGGGGCGACTGACGGTTCGCACGCACTGGCGAGCGGCGGGACTCGCGGGGAGGAGGGGAGCGATAGGACTCCCTGGTCGATAGCTGCCGGCGTAGATCAGCTTCGTGCCAGAGGCCCTCGAGGGAGGAGCAGGGAGGGTCGCGGCTGATAGAGGCTAAGGTGTCCCGATCTTTCAATGAGATGGTGGCTATCGTTTTCTGTGGGAGTCGGCCTTGACGATCCGACTACGAACGTGCGAGACGTCGCGCCTTAGCAATCGCTAAACCAACTTCCAAGGGTTATTGACCACGCCGGAGCACGATCAACCTGACCACGAGGGTCCGTTTCCTGCGAGCAAACGAAGAACAAGCAAGAAACTGAGATTGCAATCGGGATATTGCGAATATAAGATGAAAGCTTTATTGATCAAGGTGGGGTTCTGTGACGTCTTGGTCTGGTCGTTGGACACAAAAGAAGTACGCGAAGTTGCAGCTATGGCGAACTTTTAATCTAAACAAAACCCAAAGTCTAAACGACGCCCTAAGGGCTGTATATATGGAGGAAGAGGGGGGAATTTCGTGGCCCTTGAGGGTGGGGTCCGAAACCAACCCTAACTCTTGTTTCCCCACACATACAGACTCTAAAAATAGTCTATACTTAAGTATTTCGAAATTACATGGACCTGGCCCATTAATAAGGTGACGCAGCACCTAGAATAGCCTATGGACGAATATTATGAAGTGGCATCTTGTATATTTCGTCCAAGGCTTCATGCACTCCTTATGGCGTCTTCAAAGTCCTGAAATCATCACTTCTAACTCCGTTCTTGATCCCCTTGCGCATGCCATCAACTCCATGCGTGTTCTTGCTCCAATGTTCATCCTTCTCCAAGCTAGGCCCTTCATTTGTAAGCAAAACAAATGTATCCAATTTAGGCAGCATCATAATCTCATGAACATTAGAATCATTACCAAAAAACGAAAGTACCTGGTAATTTAATTGGCGTGCGCGAGCTCTAGTAATTGGTCCAGTATATGTAACAGTAGGGGCTGTGGGTGTAACAATGGTATTGATGTCCTCATCATCCTCCCCTTCTTGAAACGAAGTCGTCCTCGATGGAAGCGCATCTTCCTCACCCAAATAAGGCTTCAAATCTGCAATGTTAAAAGTGGGACTAACCCCAAAATGTACAGGTAGCTCAAGTTTATATGCATTATCATTTATTTTCTTTAACACCTTAAAAGGACCATCAGCACATGGCATTAGCTTTGATTTGCGCAGATTAGGAAATCTATCTTTACGCAAATGTAACTAAACAAGATCTCCAGGCGCAAACACAACATGTTTTCTACCCTTATCTCCAGCAAGTTTATATTTTGCATTCATACGCTCAATGTTTTCCTTAGTTAACTCATGCATTTTTAAAATCAATTCAGAACGTTCTTTAGCATCAAAATTAACCTTCTCTGAAGATGGAAGAGGCAACAAATCAATAGGTGCACGAGGTAGGAAACCATACACAATTTCAAAAGGGCACATCTTAGTAGTAGAATGCAATGAACGATTATAAGCAAATTCAATATGAGGCAAGCATTCTTCCCACATTTTCTTGTTATTCTTCAAAACAGCCCTAAGCATAGTAGACAATGTTCTATTGACTACTTCAGTTTGTCCATCAGTTTGGGGGTGACAAGTAGTACTAAAAAGCAGCTTAGTCCCCAACTTAGTCCATAAACATCTCCAAAAGTGGCTCAGAAATTTAGTATTACGATCTGAAACAATAGTATTTGGCACACCATGTAAGCGAATAATTTCATGAAAGAACAAATCAGCAACATTAACAGCATCATCGCTTTTATGACATGGTATAAAGTGTGCCTTTTATGACAACAAATATGCTATCCCTCCCCTTCTTTGTTCGAGGTAAACCTAAAACAAAGTCCATAGATATATCCTCCCAAGGAACACTAGGTACAGGCAAAGGCATATATAAACCATGAGGATTGAGTCGTGACTTAGCTCTTTGACATGTAGTGCAGCGAGCAACAAAACGCTCAACATCCCGTCTCATCTTTGGCCAAAAGAAATGTGTAGCAAGTATATCCTCCGTCTTCTTGACGCCAAAGTGTCCCATTAATCCTCCTCCATGCGCCTCGTGCAACAACAAAAGTCGAACGGAGCTAGCTGGAATGCGTAGCTTGTTAGCACGAAACACAAATCCATCGTTAATAACGAACTTGTTCCAAGTTCTCCCTTCCTTACAATTCTGCAATACATCTTTAAATTCAGCATCATGAACATATTGATCTTTGATGGTCTCCAAACCAAATATTTTAAAGTCAAGTTGTGAAAGCATAGTATAACGACGAGACAAGGCATCAGCAATAACATTTTCTTTACCCTTCTTGTGTTTAATGACATAAGGGAAAGTCTCAATGAATTCAACCCATTTAGCATGTCTACGGTTCAGTTTTGCTTGACTTTTAATGTGTTTCAAAGATTCATGATCAGAATGTATAACAAATTCCTTGGGCCATAAATAATGTTGCCATGTTTCTAAGGTCCGAACAAGAGCATATAATTCTTTATCATAAGTAGAATAGTTCAGACTAGGCCCACTCAATTTTTCAGAAAAGTATGCAACAGGTTTTCCATCTTATAATAACACACCTCCTAATCCAATTCCACTAGCATCACATTCAAGCTCAAAAGTCTTATTGAAATTAGGAAGTTGGAGTAAAGGAGCATGTGTCAACTTATCTTTCAATACCGTGAAGGCTTCTTCCTGTGCGGTACCCCAAACAAAAGGCACATCCTTCTTTGTAAGCTCGTTGAGAGGTGCGGCAATGGTGCTGAAATCTCTCACAAAACGCCTATAGAAACCAGCGAGGCCAAGGAAACTCCTCACTTGTGTGACCGTTTTGGGCTGCAGCCAACTCTCAATAGCTTCAATCTTGGCTTTATCAACTTCAATTCACTGTGGAGTAACAACATAGCCAAGAAAAGATACTCGGTCGGTGCAAAAGGTGAACTTTCCAAGGTTTCCAAACAAACGTGCATCACGTAGAGCAATAAAAACAGCACGTAAATGTCCCAAATGTTCCTCCAAAGATTTGCTATAAATCAATATGTCATCAAAGTAAACTACCACAAATCGTCCAATGAAAGCACGTAAAACTTCGTTCATTAACCTCATGAAAGTACTAGGTGCATTAGTTAACCCAAAAGGCATGACTAACCACTCATATAATCCAAAGTTAGTTTTAAATGCTGTTTTCCATTCATCACCCAATTTCATACGAATTTGATGGTATCCACTACGCAAATCAACTTTGGAGAATATTGTAGAGCCACTCAGTTCATCAAGCATATCATCTAGCCTAGGAATAGGATGACGATAACGAATAGTAATATTATTAATGCCTCTACAATCAACGCACATACGCGATGTACCATCCTTTTTCGGCACTAAAATGATAGGAACAGCACAAGGACTAAGGGATTCGCGTATATAACCTTTGTCGAGCAGTTCTTGTACTTGACGCATAATCTCCTTCGTCTCCTCTGGATTGGTGCGGTATGGTGCACGGTTGGGTAGCGAAGCACCGGGAATTAAGTCAATTTGATGCTCAATCCCTCGAATAGGTTGTAATCCCGGTGGCACGTCTTGTGGAAAGACGTCAGCGAACTCCTGCAAAATGTTAGTGACAGCAGGGGGCAAAGAGGAAGGCACGTCCTCGAATGAAAATAATGCCTCTTTGCACACAAAAGCATAGCAAACAGATTTGCTAAAATCGAGCTCATCAATATCAGATTTGGTGGCAAGTAAACATGCACTTTTCAATTTAATTTCAGAAACAACAGTAGATGGTTTATTATTAGGCTTCATTTGGTGCTCAAATTCTTTTGCCACAATCTGATTTTCACTCTTATTTGTCTCCTGTTTTGCTTTATTAGCTCTATTAATATCATCTTTCAAAATGGAATCAGGAGTCATAGGAAGCAAAGTAATATTTGTATCGTTATGAACAAGAGTATACTGATTGTTTCTACCATGGTGTACAGAATTTTTATCAAATTGCCATGGTCTACCAAGTAATAAGGAACATGCTTGCATAGGTACCACATCACAATCAACATAATCAGCATATGTAGAGATACTAAAATGCACACGAACAGTACGTGTTACCTTAACCTTGCCGCTGTTGTTGAACCATTGGATGTAGTAAGGATGTGGATGTGGTCTTGTGGTGAGAGATAGCTTCTCCACCATCTCCATGCTAGACAAGTTATTGCAGCTCCCTCCATCTATGATCACACGAACAGAACGTTCCTTCACAACTCCCTTTGTATGGAACAAATTATGCCTCTGATTTTGCTCAACTTGTGTAACCTGCACACTCAAAACACGTTGAGCAACTAAACATTCATACCTGTCAGCATCTTCAGGAGCCATGTATTGCGTCTCATGATCAGAACCGTCTCCACCGTGTTCTTCACGTGTAATAAGAGCCAAGGTCTCCTCATCATAGTCACTAGCGGACTCATACCCACCATCCTCAGTAACAATCATCACACGCTTAGATGGGCATTCTCTCGCATAATGACCTCCACCCTTGCAACGTCGACAAATAATATCACGTGTTTGCCCTGTTGATGCCATGGATGAAGAAGAGCTCTTTGCAGGCCCAGAAGGTGTGCTCTTGGCAGATAGTGGTGATTGTGCCTGCTTTATTGTATCACGGTTGGAGGTTGCAGCCGACGGAGGCGCCGGTGTAGCAGAACGTGTGGAAGTAGATGATGCACGTGGTGTCCATGATGAAGGTCGACCTGCAGAAAAGTTAATCCACGCTAATGCCTGTCGATCCTGCACTTCACGTTCAGCTTTACAAGCAAGATGGAATAAACGAGTGATATTAGTATACTCCTTATACTCTAGAATCGTCTGAATCTCTCTATTTAATCCACCCATAAAACGTGCAAGCATAGCTTCATTCTCCTCAACAATACCACATCTAATCATGCCAGTTTGTAATTCCTGATAATATTCTTCTACATAATTTTTTCCCTGTCTTAAGCGCTGCAATTTTTGAAGTAATTCACGTTGATAATATGGTTGAGCCCAACGAGTATGCATAGCAATTTTCAAAGCAGCCCAAGTAGCCGGAATAGGATATAATCTACAATGCTCAGACCACCAAACACATGCAAAACTAGTGAACGCACAAACAGCAGCAGGAACACGTCTCTCCTCGGGATATTGTAAACATGTAAATCGTTGTTCAGTTTCTAACTCACAAGTAAGATATATATCAGGAACATATCTACCCTCAAATGGTGGAATATTCAATTTTAGTTTAGGGAGATGGTCATGATCTCGTACCTGAGGGTGAGCCCTACCATTGCCATTATTTGCATGTGGACGACCTGGTGGTTGCTGTGCTGGTGGTGGCACGTAGTTCTGATTTTGATCAACCTCATCCTCATAATCTCCCACATAATCATCCTCCTCCACATCAGCAGTAGGAGCCACAGAAGTATCAACAGCAGCACCAGAAGTTTGGCCCGACTGAAGAGGGACACGGCTCGCTCGGCGGAGGGCTGTTTCCCGACGTGGAGGTAGTCGATGTTGTTGCTGTTGTTGCAGAGGTGCGGCAGGAGCAGCCGGTGGTGGTGGTGGAAAACGCGAAAGCAATTCAGCAAACTTGTTATCGAGCTTTGTTTCAAACGTCTTCTCCATGCCATCTATCTTCTCCATGGCCTCTTCAAATCTGTTTATCACATCGTGCACCTGTCCACTCATCATTTGCTGAAACGTATCATGAAGCTCCTTGTTCGTCAAGTTCTCCCAGTCAGTCTCGTCGGCTTGTGATCCTGGCATGGTTAGCAGCAATAGAAACACACAAGAATATGATCCTACAGACTACTAACAAGTGGTGGTGGTGGCGGGTATCACAAATCCGTCAAGCAAATCTCAAATTCTTACCAGTTCTTACCCAGCAGCAGGCGGTGATCGGCAACCGTTGTAGTCAAAACTCTCAAAATCTTGGATAGAGCGATTGCCAGGGAGAGTCAAACGCACGAGTAGATGTATGTGGAGCTGGGAAGGCTTATAGTATGGTAGCAAAAAGGGTCAGCAATAATCAATTCAGAGATGCAAAGTTGTATAAACGCTCAACGACGGTACTGTGCTGGTCCTAGGCTAGACCGTGCTAGAGACGCGAGCCTAGAACACTAACAAAATCACGGTGCTCCACGTAAATAAGGGAAAAGCACACTCTGGAACTCTTTTTTTTTGCGCTCCTTTTTTTTGCGCTCCTCTTTTTTTTGCGAAAAATCACTATAATGGCGAGTGTCTCAAAACTCTTCCCTCGTCAAACTGATAGGATGGGCACGGAATTTTTTTTTCACTTTTTTTCGGAAATCAGGGCAGCGACAACGAAAAAGTGCGACAAAAAATCACTATGATGGCACGTGGCTCAAAAGACTCAGAAAAGCCTAAAAATAGGATAGGGAAAAAAATTCCCGTGAAAATTTTGGCCTAAAAACTGCCCGGGGGTCTCCAGACTCTTTTTTTTTCGAGACCTACGCAGGCAAGGAAACACGAATTAGAATTTAGATTGATCTCAAGAACAAACCTAATATGAGAAGAACTCGGATTGGTGGTGGATATATGGTTGTGGTATATGGCAGCGGTGGTGGTATATGGTAGCGGTGGTGGTATATGGATACAGATTGGTGGTGGTATATGGATACGGATTGGTGGTGGTATATGGATATGGATTCAGAGCGGTGGCAGATAAGCAAAAGTGGTAGATGGGCGATGATGATGGTGCGGCGGCGGCGTGACAACTTATGACCAGAACTCTAAACTCTAAAAGACTAGACTCTAAGACCAGCAACTTGACACGACGATGCAACCGCAAATTCAACAAAGCAAAAACCCTAAAAAGATCATGCAAAGGCTCAGATTGGTTCGGATATGATGAACTAACCCTAATTTTTTTTCTGGCTTTTTCGTGGACTGTAGGTATGAAGAACAGACTCGATCTAATCTACGAAAAATTGTAAAATCTCACCGAGCAACCTTGAAATCTGATACCACTTGATAGAGGCTAAGGTGTCCCGATGTTTCGATGAGATGGTGGCTATCGTTTTCTTGGGAGTCGGCCTTGACGATCCGACTACGAACGTGCGAGACGTCGCTCCTTAGCAATCGCTAAACCAACTTCCGAGGGTTATTGACCACGCCGGAGCACAATCAACCTGACCACGAGGGTCTGTTTCCTGCGAGCAAACGAAGAACAAGCAAGAAACTGAGATTGCAATCGGGATATTGCGAATATAAGATGAAAGCTTTATTGATCAAGGTGGGGTTCTGTGACGTCTTGGTCTAGTCGTTGGACACAAACGAAGTACGCGAAGTTGCAGCTATGGTGAACTTTTAATCTAAACAAAACCCAAAGTCTAAACGACGCCCTAAGGGCTGTATATATGGAGGAAGAGGGGGGAATTTCGTGGCCCTTGACGGTGGGGTCCGAAACCAACCCTAACTCTTGTTTCCCCACACATACGGACTCTAAAAATAGCCTATACTTAAGTATTCGAAATTACATGGACCTGGCCCATTAATAAGGTGACGCAGCACCTAGAATAGCCTATGGACGAATATTATGAAGTGGCATCTTGTATATTTCGTCCAAGGCTTCATGCACTCCTTATGGCGGCTTCAAAGTCCTGAAATCATCACTTGTAACTCCGTTCTTGATCCCCTTGCGCATGCCATCAACTCCATGCGTGTTCTTGCTCCAATGTTCATCCTTCTCCAAGCTAGGCCCTTCATTTGTAAGCAAAACAAATGTATCCAATTTAGGCAGCATCATAATCTCATGAACATTAGAATCATTACCAAGAAACGAAAGTACCTGGTAATTTAATAGGCGTGCGCGAGCTCTAGTAATTGGTCCAGTATATGTAACAGTAGGGGCTGTGGGTGTAACAATGGTATTGATGTCCTCATCAGTGGCGGTCCTCCTGGTAACTCTTGGGGCGGCCGGCCGCGTCACCCCACTCGCGGGTCATGACCGGGAGGGGCGGCAGAGACGGCGGCGGGGGGAGGGGGCAGAGTGGCGCGGTGGCTTAGGGGCAGCGCTAGGGTATCGGGAAACGAAGAGGAGGGGACTGGGATGGGGCGAACAGTGGCTGGATCAGGAACCCTTTGGGGGCCAAATCGAGCCGCCAATTGGGCCTGCAGCAGCCCAACTGCCCAGGACCCACCGCGAGCCCCATGGGTAGGCTAGGCAGGCCAGAAGGGGGTCCATGCCCAACGAGGGTCGGCCCAAGTCCACCGCCCAGGCAGGCGGGCAGCGAGGGTTTCCTCGAGCACCACCGGCGATGAGGATGGATGGGAAGGAGCAGGCCTGGCCGGACGGTGGGGAGTATTCGAGGGCCGGGGACGGGAGGAACCAAAGGAGGCGATGAAAGGGCGGAACGGGAAGCGGCGCGAGAGCACCGAAGCCAGCGCGGGCCATGCCGGTGGCGGAGCCCAGAGGGAGCTAGGGGAAGCGAGGGTCGGAGCCCGCCACGAGATGCACGCAGCGCCACGGTCAGCACGGCCCGCAACCCCACAACCGGCGGAGCGGGGGTGACGACGGCGTCATCCCCCCGACCTCAAGGCGGCGCCTTGTCTCCCTGGCGTCTGAGGAGTACTCAGCGACCGGTGTCGGGGCTGGGCTGCCACATCGGTAGTCGAACTCCCACCCCTGGGAGTAAGGCTGCCGGTGCAGGCGCCGGCCGGCCGCGGCACGCGAGCAGGACCAGGGGGACCCAGTCACGGCAGACCACCGGACGCCCGGCTTCGAGGTCATCCGGCTCGGCGATGTCGATCGACACCACCCGCGCAGGGCCTAGGGAGGACAGAGCATGCAGCAAGGAGGGGGGAGGGGGCGGGGAGGCCGCGGAGGGGGATGAGGCGGCCGAAGACGCCGGAGGGGGGGGGGTTGCGGGGGCGGCTGGGAGGCCACCGCGCCGGGCGCGTCGCCCCGGCGCCAGAGCCGCAAGCCATCCACTTTCCTTTCGCCAAGATGCTAATTTTTCATCGAACAGAGTCTTCATAGCACATTTTCCCTGTAACCTTGCTGGTAAATTTCATGGGAACCTATTGTGTACCAATTTAGAACTGTCAATATGACCTTAATTTAAAGAATCGCTGCATGTAAAAAATACAGTGAAAGTGCAGAAACTTGAATGATCTGAAAATGGCAGAACGAACAGAATACCAACCTCCGAGAAAACTCTATCCACAGTCCAATATGTTAACTCATGGTTTCCATACTTAATACAGATTTTCTTTATCAATAAATAAAGTGTGGTCCTATCTATAGTTCTTAGAACCTACAGTATATCACATAGAAATGCTCAGACAAGAAATACCTACCGAAAATGAGAAATGTTATGTGTCTCACAAGTTGGAGAGGAAATAATTTTTTCGTACAAAGAAACAGAAGCATAGTGAATCAAGCAGATTCCGTGCTTCAGCTCCGTCAAACAAAGAACGCTGCATCCAATTCGATGCCACTGATATTATGTATAGCATGCTTAGCTTACTATGCAAGAACGCTAGTACAGCAGAATCTCTATGATATCTAATAAAATGAAATTGCAACGTACGCATATATTCATTTCAGTTAGTTTACTACTAGCCACTACAACAAAGGGAAAATGTCAATAGCTGCACCCAAAAGGAAACAACGAAAATGAATAACCCAATTGACACGCAACTGGGCAACAGGGATAGATCCTTATCTAGATTGTGCATCATCTGCCAAAGGAAGCTAAAATAGATAAATAATGGGTTGACAGACCTAAAAGGAAACCTAAAATATCTCTATTTCATAAGTGGCAAGATTCATGATACAGAGGACCCATGGTGACAACCACATGTCAACCGGAAGAGCGAAGTCAGGAGTGACAACTACACATTTATCTCATTGTCTATATAAGATACCATTTTGCCTAGCCTCAATTTGAACTCCACCCAAAAAAATCTTAAGTACCTAAAAATATTCATCTCCTGTGGGTTATATAACAAATATGTAGAAAAAACGTTGGCATATTTATGCGTCCACGAAATTATTGATCTTCCAGTCAAAGTGATAATGGATAATAGTAACACGACGACATTAGCAGCATAGGTCAATTACTGAAATGCCAAAGCCAACTAGCTTTTGAGGTTTCTCGCATAATACACCTTTTAGGTCTATAAATTGTGAAGTGGTTTTAAAATATTATCAGTGAGAAGCCTGGCATGGCAGAGAAGTCTACAGATAATCAAGAACCTATGAACTGATAGTTAATTCGTAATGAAGTGTTCCATATGAACTTTAGACAGCAAAATTTAGTTTTTGAAAAGAAGAAGCAATTTGACATTTTCTAGGCTAAACATAAAAGAAAGAACATGATAGTATTTAAATGGCGATTGAGATGGTTAGCTACATACGGTTTTTGATAGCTCACTGGCCATCTCCATGGTACGCAAGCACGGAGGAATTATTTCAGTTTGCATAAGAAAGCCGATAACTTCAATATCACCAACCTGCATGCATAATAAGAAGGTCAAAAGGCTTCTTCCAAAAGTAAGAAGAAAACATTTGGTATTTGGAAACACATGCAGCTTATTCCAAAAGTAAGGAGAAAAGATTTGATAGAAAAATGTTTGTTTATAAGGCAACAGTAGTTCAACCAACATCCAACCACATAGTATGCAATAGAAAGATGATTGTCAACGGAAGGCAGGTGAAGCACAACTATATTTGATGGACCGGAAGGCACACACGAACAGTGAAACAAAGAAGTTGGTTGTTAGTTGATGATGCAGGACCTTGTGTGTATTGTTCATATATAACCCTATTCGTTTATTCCATTTGATTTGATGATAAGAAGTGCACATCAAGTCATCTCTTTCTTTTCTCACAAAGCAATTGACACCAGTATAATCTTCAGTAAGAAGAGCACACAACAATCAATGTTTTTTATTGGGCTTCACTGCAACTAGAAGCAAAAGCCGTGCTTTGCCGCGGCCGCTCCATTATTGCGACAAAGAAAACAGAGATTTAGTTCTTCTAGTTCTTCTTAGGAAAGAAGGGACTACAAATAATTCGGCCCATTAGCGACAAAGAAAACAGAGATTTAGTTCTCCTGGTTCTTTCTTATGGATTTGCGACTGATTTATTAGTGATCTAAACGCTCTTATATTTCTTTACGGAGGAATTACATTATAATTCAAATCTCCATTGATAATTATACCTTCCATTTTTTTCATCAATATTTATATTGTCTCGATACTCTTTCATCAAGATGGCGGGCGCGGCAAAGCGCGCCTTGACGTTCTAGTGAACAGATGACAATGAGACTCTTGGCACCAAAAATAGACAAATGAATAGCTAGAATGTGCCTCTTCTATAATTGTTGCAACCCACAGACTATGCTAAATGGAAATAGTTGAAATGTCTGTTGTTGTAATTGTTGGCACCAAAATTGGGCAAAAGTATCACTACTCATTGTATAACTCTCTTTCTTATTTTTTTTACTTACTATGGTATGATTTTCTTCAAGTGAATAATATGGGCAAAGCAATATACAGATAAATAATAGCTGACAGGTATATCATAAGTGTACTACTCCCTCCGATCCAAAATATGTGTCACAATTTTGAACTAGGTTTAATTCAATCTTAGTTCAACATATTATGGATCGGAGGGAGTATCATTTACTGCTCATTGTGGAGAGTAAGTTGCAACAAAAAAATGAAATAAAGTGTTGTTGAGGAAAAATAGATCTAGTGAAAAAAACAAAAAACATAAGTAACGCTAAGGTGGCTTCCATAGAGCAAGGAAAACAGAGAATTTACCGTTTATGGCCAAGGAGTAAAAGCTAAGGGTAAGCGGGAGCACATGCAACTGGAACACTGATGAGAAGAAACAATTGATACATTATTGTTGCCTGTTGGCAAAGAAATAATGGGGCAACAACATCCGATCCCGCGAGAGCCACACCTGTGAAACACAACAAAGAGGAAGACTATCGAAATATGTCCTTTAAAAGTGTTTCTTGGCCTAAGTGCATCATGTACACGCTATAAAATCCGTTCTTGGCATAGAAATTTATTTTCCTTGTATAAGATAAAGGTGTGGCCATCAGTCTGGACGCTAAAAGAAGAGCAGTAGTTTGAAAGTATGAGAGAAATATTGGTGCTTTTTGTTTGGTATTATTGTTTCTGGTAGGTACTATTAACCACATTTAGTTTAACAAAAAATTAGGCAGCCCAAAAATGGTGTAGACAGGGAAAGATAAATCCGAGAGCGAGAAGGTAAGATAAAGCCCATGTTTAGCATTTTTTTGTAACTGAGGAAAACATAAGTATTTCTGCTTACC
Organism: Triticum dicoccoides; assembly: GCF_002162155.2. Classification (NCBI taxonomy): domain Eukaryota; kingdom Viridiplantae; phylum Streptophyta; class Magnoliopsida; order Poales; family Poaceae; genus Triticum; species Triticum dicoccoides. Next base: position 299,810,913 of record NC_041382.1, on the reverse strand, counting down.
AATTAAATGTCCACAACAACACTTTCTATCTGCTCATACAATTTCTAATTTATTTTCTTACTCTCGGGAAATTTCTTGGCAATATACATTATTAGAGGGATAAAAACTGCATTAATAACCTATTCACTACATGCTTGCTGCTGGCACAAATTACACTAATAGCATAAAGCAGCCTAACCATATAACAGGATTAGGCCTAACAAAAAAAGGACGGGCTGATGATTGGGAAAAGGCTGCAGAAAATCATGATCACATATACATACAAGATATGAGAGTACACATACTAACCTGAACCTAATTAGTGGCCATCACAAACTATGAGCTTTCGGATTCCCCAAACCAACACACTAGAACAAATATTCAATCTTTGGACTGGCATCATCTGAACCAAATTAGGAGGAAAAATCCATCACCAAAATAGTCTGAATCTAGTGGTAGATTGAGGATTGGGGGTAGCATCAATATGGAGTCCTATTGGGTGGAGCCCCAGCACCCAACGTCCTCCCCGACAACAATGATAACAACAGGAAGATAACTAAGAGAGATGAAGCAAACAAGAATAGAGAAGAAGCACAACAGAACGGAGAAGCGGCAGCGCTGCCGCCGTACTCATCAGTGGCGTCCATATCCCTACTCGGGCTCCTCCTGCTCCGTGCATAGTCGTCATCACATCAGGATCGAGGGGCTCTTCCCACGCGCTTTCACCCTGCAGCGCAACCATGCGGAGTTGGCGAAGCGAAGATGGTGGTCATTCTAACCATAGAGAGGCTGGGTACCATCGGATTTATGCCTGGGGACGGTGTGGAGGCGTTCAATCAATCATGGTAAGAACTTAGCAGTACCTTTGAACTTTCTCGTCAATCCAAAACAACTTCTATCTACAACAAATCGAAGGTGACAGAGAGCGATGTGGGAGCGAAAATACATGAGAATGAACAAAAAGTATCAATGCATTAGCATGTGCAAGAAGTGAAATTTCACATTAATATATACGCAGCTCACTATGTTCGGAATAAATCTGCAACAAATGGAAGGAGACAGAGAGAGATGTGGGAGCTACCAATACATGAGCATGAACAAAAAATATGCATTAGCAAGTTCAAGAAGTGAAATTTCACATTAATATATAAGCAACTCACTATGCTTGGAAGAAATCTGCAACGATGGAGAGAGATGTGGGAGCTATAATACATGAGCATGAAAAAATATATCAATGCTTTAGCAACTGGAAAAATGAAAATTGACATCAATATATACACTACAAAAAAAGACACATCCGTGACATTTTGGGCCGAACGAAATTTTTGTCTGTCATACATATGACACTTCTATGACGATAATTGTGACAAAACCCGGTATCATCATAGATGTGGTGGGCTCCTACTTCTATGACAAAAAATCATGACAGAAAATGGGCTTTTCGTCCTAGGCGGGCCGGAGACGCAGCTGCATGACATTCTTTGGGCCGTCCATGACGGAAAAAACTGTGGTAGAAGCGAGGGCGAGGAAAATTTCAGGGAGTTCCCAGTTACGGTGGGAGGTCGGGGGCCGAGCGATGCGCGTTTCTCTCGTACACGTACGCGCGTCTGTGCGAGGTGTTGGCTCTAACTGAACCCGAGCAAGGCGTTGGGATCTAACTGAACCCGAGCGATTGCACTGCAGGCTACGCATTACTGAACACGAGCGATCGATCGCTGCTAACTGAAGCCGATCGATGTTGCCTCTAGGATGAACAGTGAGCGTTGCAGGGGGGATGGATGAACAGTGAGCGGTGGCGTTTCCTCTGGATGAACAGGACCCCGCAGTGTGGTGGAGGGCTAGATAAACAGTAGACGGTGGAGGGGTGCCCGTGGAGGGGTGGATGAACAGGACCATGTGGTGTGGAGGGCTGGATGAACAGTAGACGGTGGAGGGTTGCCCGTGGAGGGGTGGTTGAACCGGACCCCGTGGTGTGGAGGGCTGGATGAACAGTAGACGGTGGTGGGGTGCCCGTGGAGGGGTGGTTGAACACGACCCCGTGGTGTGGAGGGCTGGATGAACAGTAGATGGTGGAGGGGTGGTTGAACAGTAGCCGGTGGAGTAGCGCGCGGTGGAGGCTGGATGAACAGGAGCCCGTGGAGGCTGGAGGAGGTCGACGGTGGAGATGAACACTATCCCGGAGTCCTGTTTTGCGGTACGCCACACCCCTCCCGATGAACAGGACCCCCGTTTCGACCGTAGCGCTCCAACACAAGTCCGTTTCGTTCGTATTGCGGTACGCCACACCCCTCCCGATCAACAGGACCCCTGTTTCGACCGTAGGAGGTCCGTTTCCTCCGTTTTGCAGTACGCCAGAACCCTCCCGATGAATAGGATCCCGTTTCGAACGTGGCCGGTCGAACACAAGGCCGTTTCCTCTGTTCAGCGGTACGCCAGGCCTCGTTTCCATCGCCTGTTCCGTCCAAGCCCTCCCGATGAACATGACGGATTCCGTTGCCTCCCCATGAACACGATGCATTCCGTTGCCTCCCCGTGAACAGGACGACGACACTGTTTCTCCGTTCTGACCCGGCCATGTACATGAGCCCTGGCCGTACGTATGCGCGAGTAGGCGTTCGAGACCCCGCCCGTATGTACACATACGTGGCCGTATTTTCTTTCTTGCACCCTGGCCGTTGTACATACGTGTACATGCTACGTGCGCGCCTCTACTATGATACGTGCGCGCCTCGACTACTACACGTGTGCGCCTCTACATCGACCAGTATGGACGTACACGTTCGCGACCAGAATGACAACGCTACGTACGCTTCGACCAGGTGGGTCCCTACTGTCAGGCACCTCCTTGCGTGCGAAGATGTAGCTGGTGGGTCCCAGCAGTCAGGGGCAAAAGGTTTTTTTCGCAAAATACGGTGGCCCGTCCGGTGGGTCCCCGCTGTCAGGTGGAGCAATAATTATTTTGCACATAATAAGGAGGCACTTCCTTGCTGCGGTCGTGGACCCAGCTATCAGCCTCTCCACGTACAATCCACGTCCGATGGAAGTCGTTCCTTGACCACGTTGACCACGCCGTGCCGAGAGCACCAGGGCGGTGGACGACGGCGAGGCCTAGGAAGGGGACGACGCGGAGCCGGGGAAGACGCGGCAGTGGATGCCCACGCATAGAGGAGTACGAGGGTTCACTGGTTCGCTACGGTGTGAGGCTGCCGTCGCCGCAGAGTAACAGGGGGTGTGGGTGAGTAGAGGGATGGCCTGGCCAGCAGTGGGAGTAGTAGGGGGCGGTGAGGCCTCCACTGCATCGCAGTCGGCCACGGGAGGCAGGAGCACGAGGCACGACCGACGCTCGTTTGGGCGGCTGGAGCAAGAAGACCTGAGGTTGAAGAAGCACTACGGCCGTTGGATGGACATCGTACGGTCACTGGAGCTAGAATCGTGCATATTGACTAAGTTGACAAAGCCCTCCATCCCCGTCAACTTAGTAGGCCCACAAGCCAGCCTTCCACTATACTAGGTCCCAGCTAACAGGGGGAGTTTTCATTTTTTTTTGTGCGTAATAAGGAGGCACTTCCTTGCGTGCGAAGATATAGCTGCTGGGTCCGAGCTGTCAGCAGCGGTAACGTTTTTTTCGTGAAATACAGAGGCCCTTTCGGTGGGTCCCTGATGTCAGGTGGAGGAATCATTATTTTGCACGTAATAAGGAGGCATTTCCTTGTGTGCGGCTGTGGACCCAGCTGTCGGCCTCTCCACGTATAGTCCACTTCAGATGCATGTCGGTCGTTGACCATGTTGACCAGGCCATGCCGAGAGCACTAGGGCGGTGGACGACGACGAGGCCTAGGAAGGGAACGACACAGAGGCAGGGAAGACTCGGCAGTTGTTTCCCACGCGGAGGGGAGTACGACTATACGAGGATTTACTGGTTCGTCTGCCGTCGCCGGAGAATAACAGCAGGTGTGGGTGAGTAGAGGGATGGCTAGGCCGGCGATGGGAGTACGGTGGGGCGGTGAGGCCTGCGCGGCAGCACAGCCGGCCGCGGGGAGGAGGGAGCAGTCACTCCCGCTGGCGCTTGTTTGAGTGGCTGGAGCAGGAAGAGCAGAGACTGAAGAAGCACGACGGCCGTTGGATGGACATCCAACAGTCACTGCTTGTGCGTCAACCTTTTTTTAGGAAAGCCTCAATCTGTGGAAAACAGCATACAGCCCATCTGCCATTATTTCTAATAATTTTGAGCCCATTTGCTAATTCTTAAGGTTTTTTTTGGAGCCCATATTCTTTTTGTTAGCATTACAGCCCATATTGTGGCCATGGTTAAAAAATTATATGAAATTTTGCATATTTCGGTGCGGTCTGAACTGTTTTTAATCCCGAAATTTTGACTCACATTCAAACTGATTTTAAAAATAAATGTATATCAATATAAAATCCAACAAATTCTCCACGCATAAAAATTAATGTAATTTAAAATCTTGAAATGAAAAAAAGATATTTGAAACTAATTGCCAGTTTGATGTGTTTTAAAAATGTACAACCCATTTCTCATTACTGATGGGCCATTTTCTTGACCAGCTGAATGAAAGCTCTCCTCGTCTTGAAAGATTTGCAGCCCAACAGGCCTGACAAAGCGACTTACTTGGCAAATCACAAAAAAACTGGGCTATGGCCGTGGACCCAGCTATCAGCCTCTCCACGTACAGTACTCTTCCGATGGAAGTCATTCCTTGACCATGTTGACCACGCCGCGCGGAGAGCACCACAGCGGTGGACGACGGCGAGGCCTAGGAAGGGGACAACGCGGAGCTGGGGAAGACGCGACAGTGGAAGCCCGCGCGGAGAGGAGTACGAGGGTTCACTGATTCGGCTGCGGTGTGAGGCTGCCGTCGTCGTAGGGCCTGGCCAGCGGTGGGAATAGTAGGGGGCGGTGAGGCCTCCGCGTCAGCACAGCCGGCCACGGGAGGCAGGAGCATGCGGCACGACTGGCGCTGCTTTGGGTGGCTGGAGCAAGAAGACCAGAGGTTGAAGAAGCATTACGGCTGTTGGATGGACATCGTACGGTCACTAGAGCTAGAATCGTTCATAATGACTAAGTTGACAAAGCCCTCCATCTCCGTCAACTTAGTTGGCCCACAAGTCATCGTCCCACTATGGTGGGTCCCAGCTAGCAGGGAGGTATTCATTTTTTTGTGCATAATAAGGAGGCACTTCCTTGCCTGCGAAGATATAGCTGGTGGGTCCGACATGTCAGCGGGGGGAACGTTTTTTTTACGAAATACAGAGGCCCTTCCGGTGGGTCCCAGCTGTCAGGTGGAGGAATCATTATTTTGCGCGTACAGTCCATGGCCGATGGATGTCGTTCATTGACCAAGTTGACAAGGCCGCGCCGAGAGCACCATGGCGGTGGACGACGACGAGGCCTAGGAAGGGAACGACATGGAGCCAGGGAAGACTCGGCAATGGTTGCCCACGCGGTGGGGAGTACGAGGGTTTACTGGTCCGGCTGCCGTCGCCGGAAAATAACAGGAGGTGTGGGTGAGTAGAGGAATGGCCTGGCCAGCAATGAAGTAGGGTGGGGCGGTGCGGCCTGTGCGGTAGCACAGCCGGCCACGGGAGGCGGGAGCAGGCAATCCCACCGGAGCTGGTTTGGGCGGCTTGAGCAAGAAGATCAGATATTGAAGAAGCAGCACCGCCGTTGGATTAACATCCAACGGTCACTGCTGCTAGAATCGTTTGTGGACTAAGTTGACAAAACCAAAGTACACGTCAACCTAGTAGACCCACAAGTCAGCCTCCAAATCTGTCCCAAATAGCATACAGCCCGAAATTTCTAGCCAGATTCAAATTAATTTTAAATCTAAATATACCTTAATTTAAATTCAATGAAATTTTACCCGCACAAAAACTATGAAATTTAAAATATCAAAATCCGAAAGAAAACAGTATTTTGGAACTAATTGCCTGTTTGCTGTATTTTTTCATTTTACAGCCCATTTATTATTACTTATAGCCCATTTCTTATTACTTATAGCCCATTTTCTGGGCAAAATGCATCCCTCCTCATCTTGAAAGATTTCCGGCCCAAGCAGGGCATAGAAAAGCAAGTAGGCCTACGTTTGTTATTCTGCAAAAAACAAAATAGTTGGCTAGCCATTTTCAGAAAGGAAAAAAACAATCTGGGTTGGTCATGTGCTAAACATATGAAATAAAAGCCTGGGCTAGACGGGCCATGGGTCCCGCACAACCCAGTTGATACCCCTCTCCGCCCCGAAAAAACAAAATTACTGCACACGCTGCTGGGTCCCTACTGTCATCCTCACCATGTACAGTCATCTCCTTATTCCTCTCGGTTGTTGACCATGTTGACAACACCGGAGGGTGGCTCCGCGGCGAGCGAACCAAGGCGGAGGACGATGGTGAGGCCTCGGACGGGAACGAACAGGAGCCGGGGAAGATCACAGCCAGCCGTGGGAGGCGGGAGCAGGCGGTCCCGCCGGTGCTGGTTTGGCTTTGGCGGCTCGAGGAAGAAGAGACTGAAGAAACGCGACTGACATTGAATGTCAATCCAACGGTCAAGGTTGGCACAACTATTTGTTGACTAAGCGGACACCAAGTAGCATACTTTTTTATATATCGGAAGAAAACTAAGAGGAAAATGCGTTCGTCTGCCGTCCTCCTCACAGGGAACATTCGCCACATAAGTGACTAGCACCCTTGGTTTTCAACCGAGAGGTCTTGGGTTCGAGTCCCAGGAACTCTCAATTTTGTCCTCCTTCCTTCCTCGCAAAAAAAGGGAAAGAAAATCAAAGACTTGGGAAGGCGTATAGAACAAGCTAGTATACCAGTAAAGAGATGTTGCCGAGTTTTAGAAAAAAGAAAGACGTGCTCCTGTAGCTGGTTCGAATCCAAACCTATACTATGAATATATATGGTGTTATGCTACTCTGCAAGTAATGAAACTAACATATCCAACATTCGCTTCTCCTCTTCTCTACTTACTCTGCCTAGCATCAGAAGCTCTGGCCGCAGCAACCATGTCCGCTGGCTGCTCGTCCACCTGCTCTTCAGTAGGCAACAACCAGATATGCGCCAAGTCGCCACCCGTACCATCGCCTGTGGGTCTCATCACACCCTTGCCAGCACGCGCACCGCAGCCGATTGCTCATCGCAACCCGCTGTTGTTGGTATGGTGCCACTGCTGCAAATCATGCAGAGTCATCCGTCGCGTCTCAACCACAATCCGCAACCCTGGCCGAGTCTTCTACAAATGCCCGAATCATGGGGTAATAATATGTTTAAGTGTTGTTCTGCTGCTTTCAGTTGCTGATTTTTTAATAGTTTGGTTGATGATCTACCAATTTGATTCGTGCAGAAATGGGAAGATCCGTGTGATTTGTATTTCTGGGAAGTTGCTGATGTGGGGGAATGCAACTACGCTGATTATTTGGTTAGCCGAGGAATCCCAATACCAGCAGGTTGGGGTGTTGGACAAGTAACTGAAGGAATGGCAGAAGAGGAAGATGCAGAGCAGAAGGTTAAAGATGCAGTTCCTCTGATCATGGCCAATCAACAGCTGCTGAACGACCTTGACAGCAATGAGGAGATGAAAGAGCTTGTGAAGATAATGGGCAAAATTATTGTGCTCTGTAGGATGATTGTCTCTTTATTTGCAGTGTATGTAGCACTCGTGATGTATTTAGTGGCTACGACATGAGCACCTTGCTGAAACTAGTAATGAATGAAACCTGTGTAGCAGGCTGGGCGTAGTGTTGTGAACATCTAATGATTTCTATTAACGGAAATCAGGGGTATCCCCTTTTGCTCATATAAATAAATAAATAGCAGAGGCCCTATCGGGTCAGCTTTGTTCTCATTCGAAGACGTCAAGCAAATTGCAGTCCAACAGCAAACTATGTCATCAAGTTCAAGTTTCACAGCCAAATATGAGTACAACTAAATAACAATGTCATCATATTTTAGTTGCCATACAATCACCAAACACAAATCAGCATACATAACAAGTGATGTTCTCACAGCAAAATACTAAACAACATGTTCATCAGGTTTCAGTTGTCATAGCAAACACAATTTCACATAGTAGATAAAAAAATGTCTTCTGACAGGTAAATACGACAAAAGCAATGTAATCATCATCCGCAGTAGCAGCGTCAACATCTTCGCCATGTGTATCAGTCTGAATCGTAATTCCCCACGGTGTCATCTTCTTCTTCGTCTTCAACGTCCTCGAATGTTGGCTTCTTCTTGATCAACTCTTGTATGTCCACAGCACGACAGGCAATCTTTTCGCCGGCGTCATTGACATGATGGTTCTCAAAGATATTAGGAACATCTGTGTTATCTTGTACATCAGGAGCAGTGTAAGCATCATCTTGTTGTGCAACTTCATTAAACGAATTCCTCTGCTCAAACCTTTGCAATACTCTCCAGTCATCGCTACGTGCAAATGTGTCTTCCAAGAAAGATATCTGTGTTGCTTGATTTACCAAAATAAAAGGCTCGTTGGTCTGGTACGCCGCCTTGACATTGATGGATTTGAAATAATCATCAGCTCTGGGTTTTGCGATCCTGGAAAACAGGTTATACCAACGACAGCACAACAGAACCACACACCGATGATCCTCGAAACTGGAGATATACTGCAACTGAACAATGTCTGTTATGTTAGCATACATTTCAGTTGTCTCTTTGTCATATGTATCCGTCCTCATGATGGCATTGTTTTGTGTCTTCCTGCCTTCGTCTCGTGCAAGGGTGTTGTAGCGCACATCTCCAACAACGCAAGATTCATAATGTCTTACCCGAATATTAGGACCCATTGCTAGTGAGTAAAGGGCATCATCAACTGCATTCCCATCCTCCCGCATCTTCTTAACCTATGGTTAGAAAATAGACAAGCTGATCATCTTATGTACTCAATATATTAAAAAAACTGACAGTGCACTTCAAAAGCTTACATGGTTCTTGAACCATTTCGCAAATCCTGCCATAACCAGTTTGTCAATGTTTCTTGGATTTTGCGGTAGTAACTCCTCTTTGTAAATGTTGCACAACATAGTGATCGCGTCAAACATCTAAATATATAAGAATGTGCTGAAAGTTTAGTAGATTACGATGTATAAGCTGCAGTACTGCACTTACTTGATATAAGGTAGTATCTCAGCACAGTTATTCAACACATACCAAACCATTTTGTCCAAATCTTTAGGTTTGTCCTCTTGTCGACTCTTCCCTGTAACTCGAACAGAATAATCGAAAATATTGAGCCCGGGATTGTCTTCACCCACCTCTTTGCTAAGCTGATCAGCTGTTTCAATGTATTTTGAGCAGAATGTCAACGCTTCTGTAGCAATGTAGGCCTTTGAAATGGAACCCTCGGGTCTAGCTCTGTTCCTAACATAGCCCTTGAAAGTGCCTAGCCGCCTTTCAATAGGGTACATCCAGCCATACTGTACTGGACCTCTAAGTAGTGCCTCATCAGGTAAATGAACAGCCAAATGCACCATCACATCAAAGAAGGCTGGAGGATATATCTTCTCAAGGTCGCATAGGATAGTTGGTATCTTGTCTCTAAGATGCTCCAAAGCATCTATCCTGATATTCCTACTGCAGAGTTCCCTGAAGAATTGTCCCAACTCTGCAACTGCTCTGTATAAGTCAGGGCGGCCCAATCCTCTAAGGATAACAGGTAAAACCCTTTGAAGTAGGACGTGGCAGTCATGAGTTTTCAACCCTTGTACCTTGTTTCCATCTGCACTGAATCTCCTTTCAGGGTTGGAAGCAAATCCATGTGGGAATCTCACACGTGACAGGACCTCGCAGAATTCTTTTCTTTTTACCTTGTCCAAGACGTACACAGCTGGTGCCATATCCCATGGTTTACCTTCATCTTGCACCTGCAAATCCTTTCTGATACCCAGGTGTGTCAAATCAATCCTAGATTTTAAGGTATCTTTCGTCTTGCCTTCAATATTAAGAAGTGTGTCGATAATGCTGTCACATATATTTTTCTCGATGTGCATCACATCAAGATTATGTCGCAGATCCAAATCTTTCCAATACTCCAAGTCCCACAAAGTGGACCTGCGGGTAAACAATAATCTCTCTTCTATCCTGCCACGCTTCCTTTTCTCGCTACCATTACCAGGATGGTTTCTTGGTGTAATATGCCTGACCTTCTCTAATTCCACTTGCAACTCATCGATGGTGAGCCTCTTTGGCGCATCACGGTTTTCATGCTTTGCATTGAACACATGTCTTCGGTATTTTCTAGGACGCGGCTTGTCCTTGGCAAGGAAACGACGGTGTCCAATGTAACAGATCTTGCTAAGTATTGCGTATGGCAGCGGATTCCTGTCACAGCGAACACATGCATTGTAACCATGTGTCGTTCGCCCTGACATAGTGCCCAAAGCGGGATAATCATGGATGCACCAAATTATAACAGCACGCAGAAAGAAATCTGCTGGTGGGCTGCTATATAGGTGTCGAGTGAGAACACCCTTCCATAGCTGTTGAAGTTCCTCCACAAGAGGCTCCATGAACAAATCAAAATCCTTTCCAGGACTTTTCGGACCTAGGATGAGCAAGGCCATCATGTAGTTTGATTCTTTGGTGCAGACATTTGGAGGCATGTTGTAAGGGATAACAAGCACTGGCCACATGCTATATGTGGCGCTCTGGTGGCCAAATGGGTTAAATCCATCTAAAGCTAAGCCAAGTCTAATTTTTCTCTAGTCAGCAACAAACTCTTTGTGTTTATCATTGAAGCTTTTCCACTCACTACCATGAGATGGATGGCTCATTACATTCTGATCTCTGTACTCCTGGTTCCTAGAATGCCACATTACATCCTCTCTTGTTTCAGCATCATGAAACAACCTCTGCAATCTTGGTGTAATTGAAAAATGTCTCAGAACATTATGAGGAATCCTCTTCACAGCAGCGCCATCTTTCCATCTTGATGATTTGCATTTCTGGAATTCACTTAAGTTGGCATAATCCTTACAAACATGGATCATATCATATCCAATTCCAACTGCATGAAGGAAATTCTTCATTTTACTGTAGGTGTGTGGCAGCTCAAACGCATCTGGGAAAGATTCGCGGAAAGCAGCCAACATCACATCGAATGATTTGTTGGTCATCTGCTCAGATGTCTTCACCTGAAGAAAGGTGACCATAGCTGGGAATACTAATAGCTTATTTCCTAGGTGACAGCAACGTTGCATTGTTCCAACATGCGGGCCCATCGTTTTTCTTCTGCGGGTGAAAGTTCACGGAATGCAACGTTGCAAAATTCAAATATGAACAGAACATAAACACTAGCGAAATATTACCCTGGCCAACCTTTTTCATTTCAAGATAACTTGCTAGAGCCGTGTTTTATTTTTTTTACACTGGATGTTTTGTTTCTCACTTTGTAGTTCTTGACTATTATTGGGCATTGCAGGATGATCACATAGAGTCTGATGAAGAGCTCCCTAAGAAGACAAAACGTTACTTTGCTAATGCTGCAGAGACATTTGATGCTGAATTTTATGCTAAGGTCAATGATGATAGATACATAAACGTTGGTAAGTATCATCTGTTAACTTTTATTACATCTGAACAATTTTGTGGGATAAATGGTACTCCTTCCAGTTCAAAATAGTTTATGCATTTTGACTGTACATAATCTTGAGGATCTGACTATGGCTTGTATTATTTACCAAAATATGCTTTTAAAAATTCATGAACTTTAATATTAAGGTATTCTTACGATAAATGTACTTGTATAATTTTTGTTTGGAGTGTATGAGCAACCAAAAATATTATTATTGAACCAGTAGTTACAGACAAAGGGGATTATTATGTTTGGATGAGGAGCTGTATCAATCTACTGATCTGCATGATATGCTTCAAGTATCAATTTGTTATTGCCAATTTAAGTGCTCCAATTTTTTTTGTTGATATGTTATGATGGTAATGAACTTGGGAGTTGGAAAAGGGACTTCAGTTAGCTATTGCATTTCTACGGAATAAAGTAAAACTTTTTTCTTTGAGAAAACGCAGAAGCTTTGCGTTTCTTTGCATTGAAAAGATAGAAGTTCAATTACAGACGTCCGAGGACGCGCAGGTTACAGCATGGTTAGTGCATGTCCTAGGTTTGTGGTAGCACAAGCCGGAGGCCAAGTGCCCCAGCAGCCGCCCAAGAGCAGGCCTCGTCCTTGATCCTTTCGAGTAGCGTATTCATAGATGGTGATGCATTGTCGAAGATGCAGCTATTCCTATGCTTCCAAACCATCCAAGGCACGAGCAGCGCAACGGGTTTCAGGGCTTTGTGAAGGCTCGGTGGCGTGTTCTCTTCGGCATGCTTCCACCAGTCCATGAGCGAGGGCTCGCGGGTGGGAATCGGGGCTGGAATGCGCAGCCAGGCCAGGACCTCGTGCCATGCCTGGCGAGCGAAGGGGCATTCCAGCAGTAGGTGTCGGAGCATTTCCGGCTCTTGATTGCATAGGAGACAACAAGGGTGGTGTTGTAGTCCATGGCGAGCCAACCTCTCAGCAGTCCAGCACTGGTCTTGGTTGGCCAGCCAGTGGAAGAATTTTACTCTCGGCAGCGCCCAACTTTTCTAGATAAGCTTCTAGGAGTAGCAAGTCGTCGATCCATGGAATGTGGCCAAGTAGCTAGATTGGGCGGAGTAGGTGCCGCTCGCCGTCCATTTCCAGATCAGCTGGTCCGGGGCAGCAGAGAGCTCGGTGTGCTGCATTACCTGCGAAAGCTGCAGGTACTGACCAATCTCATGCAGGCCATGAATGTTGCGTGCCCAGGAGTTTCCATTCAGCCCGTCCGCCATGGTTCTCGCCATGCGCCGTCGCTTGGGGATGCAGTCATAGAGGTTGGGCAGGAGCTCGCAGACGGACTGGCCGTTGATCCACCGGTCCTCCCATAGTAGGGTGGTCAATCCATTCCCAATGACCATGGACGTGCATGGCCAGAAGAGCGCACACTCCATGGATGAGAACTGGAGGTTAAGCCCTTGCCACGCTCGCTTGGGATCTGTTCCGGTGAACCACAGCCAACACAGCCTCCGTGCAAGGCCGGCTCGTTCGAGGTCGCGCATGCCTAGACCCCCAAGCTCGACGGGGCGGCAGACGCGGTTCCAGTTCACGTGGCAGTGCCCTCTGTTGGCAGCGGCGCGCCCGGCCCACAAAAGTTCGCACTGAATCTTCTCGAGCTGCTTGATAGCCTTTTTAGGGGGCACGAACACGAGCAGCTGGTGCACCGGGATCACGCACATGACTGATTTAACCAGTGCGAGGCGCCCGGTTTTGGTCATCAGCCAGGCCTTCCAAGTTGGGAGGCGTGCGGCGACCGAATCGACCATGGGCTGCAGCTGGGCGGCTGATGGGTGGTGTGTGGACAGGGGAATGCCGAGGTAGGTGATAGGGAGTGTCACCACTGGGCATCCGAGGTGCGCGATCGTCTCCGTGGCCGCCTAGTCACCGTGCAAGATGGTAGCGGAGCTCTTGGCGAAGTTCACTTGGAGGCCAGAGGCCCTGCGGAACAAGACGAGGATCTCCTTGACCGCAGTGACGTCGCCAGCTGTGGCATGGCAGAAGACCATGACGTCACCGGCGTAAAGCGAGATCGCTTGGGGATGTGTCATCAGGGGTGCAGCGGCTGCAGAATGCCCAAGCTGTGGGCGCGTCTCAGGAGCCGTCCGAGCGTGTTGATGGTGAGCACGAAGAGCTACGGGGACATAGAGTCGCCCTGGCGGAGCCCTTGTCGGTGCCAGATGGGTCGTCTGGGCTTGCTGTTCATTAGAACATGCGTGCTGGAGAAAGCGGTTCCCAAATCCATATTGGCGCAAAACCTCGAAGAGGAATGGCCACGATATGGAGTCGAAGGCGCTCGTGAGGTCGAGCTTAAGCATGACTCGTGGAGCTCCCAAATGGTGTAACAGCTTGAGCGACTGCTTGATGAGGGCGTAGTTGTCGTGTAAGCTCCGTCCCGAGATGAATGCATTCTGGTTACGGCTGACTGGCGATCCAGCTTGGCGCCGAGGCTCGAAAACACCTTGGCGAAGAGCTTGGCCACAAGGTGAATAAGGCTGATCGGCCGATAGTCGCACAGTCCATGGGCTGCGGCATTCTTCGGGAGCAGCGTCAGAAGCGCTTGGTTCAGCTTGCAGAACCCCCTTCCTCGCAGGTCATAGAGCTGCTGGCGCACGTCGAGAAAGTCCTGCCTGACGATGCTCCAGCACGCGCGAAGGAATTCCACCGTGAACCCGTCTGGTTCCGGCGCCTTGTGCGCGAGGAGGCGCTTGACAGCCTGCCAGATCTCCTCTGCGTTGAACGGTTCGTCAAGGTCGGCGAGGTCTGTCGGTTCAATGAGCTGCGATAGGTCCAGGGAGTGCTCCTGGTCGGCGGCGGTGCTGAGCAGGGCGTCGTGATAGAGGAAGGCTGCCTGCGCCATCTCAGTGTGGTCCGTGAGCACCCTGCCATCCGCAGTAAGGCTAAAGATGCGGTTCTTCTGTCGTCTGAACAAGCACTGCCGGTGGAAGAAGCCCGTGTTAGCGTTGCTGTCTTTGAGGTTGGCTATGCGGGGGCGAGAGATTGCGTGATTCCTGGGCCTTGTCGAAGCGAAACTTTTTTATCTGTAAAAAAGTCTATCTGCATGATCTTGGTTTCTGGAATGCATTTTTCGCACTTGCTCGACATGTTTTATAGTCAAATAGCACTTTCAGTATTTTTGCGGGGAAAAGCAGCACCTAACATGGAACAACATATTGTGTTTATGCAGACACTCTGAGTGCAATGCTTGAAACTCACTGGGACAAGCCTCGTGTCTACATAGGCTGTATGAAATCTGGGGAGGTCTTTTCTGAAGTGTGAGTTGTTTGAGCCAGAAGAAATGGGATTTGTGTACCATGTTTGCCTTTTGCATCCTTTTCTTTTTCAGGGAATCGACAATCGCTAACAGCTTCCTTGAAACAGGACCCATAAGTGGTATGAACCGGATTGGTGGAAATTTGGTGACGGCAAATCGTAAGCAACCTGTACTAGTATTTAATCTTAGTACATTGAATGCTCAAGACCACTACGTTGGTGGCTCACCCATTTCATTGTACCAACTCATAGATACTTTCGACATGCTTCTGGTGAAATGTTTGTCGTATCAAGGGCCGTGGCTCAGTTCATTTCTATAAACAGGTACACAACCTATGCTTTGTGCACTAATATTTATTTTGTATTCTAGCATGGATATAGAAGTAGAAAGAAGAGATGTTTTTATAAGTATACATCTAGTGATGTATCTTTGGTGTCACTTTTCAAGGCTAGGTCTGTTCTCCGGACATATGCACATGATGATGTTAGTGTTGGATCGTGGATGATTGGGCTTGCTGTAAAGCATGTAAATGAAGCAAAGCTATGTTGTTCATCATGGCCCTCAGGTTTTACCGTCTCCTTCACTGTACTTATCAGCCTTGTTATTGCTTCCTTTTTTTCCTTGGAACTTGGTATGTGGACGTTATCTTAGAAGTTCATTTTTCTTGTCAAGATTGCATTGTGATGAATGTATCTTTGGTATTCAGGCCATTTATTACCTAGGAACTTTGTTGATGTCTTAGATGGCATGATCTATTTATTCACTTCCCTTATTAGGAATATATACACATGCGTCATATAATCTCCTGAAAGTTTCATATATATAGGATAGAGAGATTATGAGCTATGTTGAAGAAAATCTTCTGTACTCACTAGAATTGCAATAGGTAACAGGAATAACTTAGTCCTGAGAATACATGCCACCGCTAACAAATACTCCCTCCTTTTCTTTTTAGTCTGCATATAAGGTTTGGTCAAAGTCAAGCTTTGTAAAGTTTGACCAACTTTATATTAAAAAATATCATCATTCACAATATGAAATAAATATTATCAGATGTACCATGAAATGTATTTTCATACTATATAGTTTTAATATTATAGATGTTCATATTTTTTTCATATAAATTTGGTCAAACATCGTGTAGTTTGACTTTGACCAAATTTTATACGCGGAGTAAAAAGAAACGGAGGGAGTACCATATACATGCCACACAATTAGATCATGTTACTCGTTGCCGACAACTCTTTCAATGATGTAAGTTGTGTTCTGAGCTAGTAGTTGGGAGCAGTTATTGTATTGGCACTTTACCTGCTGTCATTCAGGGACTGGTTCTGCTTAGATTATGAATCTGGGGTCCCATTGTTATGAAAACTGGGGTCCCATTGTTATGGAAACTTAGAGCCTGTTCGGAATTCCGCCGGCTCCGCAAAATCCCCGGAGCTGCAGAGCCAGGAAACGGCAGCTCCACGATTTTCGATAGTAACTCCCCCCGCTCTGAGAGTGGAGTTGTGGAGCGGAGGTCCTCCAAACAGGGCCTTAGATTATGAATCTGGGGTCTCTTGTTAAATTTGGAATTAGAGTGGATAATTCATAGTTCCTATTTGAATCTGAAACCAAAGGCCGTTGTTTCTTGTTATTTATTCATAGTTCCAATTTGTGGAATTATTTATCTAATAATGATGTGATTTCACCAGTAACTTAGTACTCCCTCCGTCCCATAATATAAGAACGTTTCTGACACTATACTAGTGTCAGAAACATTTTTATATTATGGGATGGAGGGAGTAGTAGATCATTCAAATATGGGATAACGACAAAATTTCACATTGCAGGAGCCATGTGTTCAGCTCTTTGATGGGCAGTGCTTCCCTGAAGAAGGGTTTTGTGAAGAGTGTGTTACACTGAATAGATTTTCGTTTTCTCTTGCCATTTCTTTTTTTCTATGCCATCATTGAGCAAGCAGTGCCGGTTCATAGTGAATGTGGTATCTTCAATGCGAAGGAGAAGTATTGTACCTTTTCCTCGTATGCCGACACTACCTGCCGTAGTTTTTTTGTCATTCCCTAGATCTCCATCAGTACCATTCTTTGCTGACAAACATCACTGTTTGAGTGACAGAAATTAATAGCACTTGAGAAATTATGTTTACTTACGTATCCACATATATTGTTTCGTGATGATGGTTGTGAAATTAGCTACACCTAGTGTGCCATTTTGAACCAAGAAAAACAAAGTTCAAAGGGTACTCTACGCTCATTATGTACCCTGACTTCGTGTCACTAGCACATGGGGCCCACCAAATGCCGGACCTGCCTGTCAACGACCCAAAGTCAAGCTGGGCTAAGTCAGAGAATGTCATTTGGGAGATTTCAGAGTTGTGACGTATTCCTCGATGAATGTTTGGAGGGAAGAATTATGGAAACAAGCTATATATTTTTTTATTCAATGAAGTGCCTGTGTTGTATGATCACAAACTTGAAAACGCCTTGATTATGGTATATCACTAAACATGTGCAAGATTTGACCCGAAGTTCATTTTCTTATTTGTTTACATGAGGTGTGGCGGTGGCAGCTGGGTGGGGGTGGATGCACTTGTCTAGAGAGACTAAGTGAGTTTCTGCAAATGAGTGGGTGGGTGACGTAGGTCTTTATGCAAAAGTACCGCAAATTACCTCACATGTGTTTACTTGTGGATTGGACGGTCAGTACTGCTGGATGGTAGACACACTGTCATCAAACCTAGGTCTTGAAACCCTTCTCCCAAAGTCCGATTGTTTCTTTCCTTAGATGAAGGGGAGCGGTGGAGGGAGGTTGGGGGTGTGGCGACGGTGATAGGTAGACGAGAGAGACGGATTCAAGTTCTCGAGGAGGCGCAATGGTGGTTCCAGGCAGGAGGTGGTTGAGGGGAGAGATGGGGATGCATCAGGGTGGAGAGGAATGTGCGGATAATGAGTGTAAGAGACCCCCACTTGAAAGGATAAGACAGATGCTCGAGAGATTCGCAAGGCCCACCAGCCATGTGTCCACTATGCGTGCGACCAACGCAAGGACATTCTAATTGTTATCATTTTAGACGCTTAATATTTTCCATAATTTTAGGTTCACATACTAGTCTCCAGTCTTTTCCCAATCCTCTCCTAGATACGCACCACACGCGCGCGCACACACACACACACACGCACACGCACACACGCGCGCGCACACACACACACACATCCCACGTGCGTCACACATGCGCCCAAGAACGTTGATGTAGGGCAAAACCCTAGGTGGCCCGATGTTCACGAATTGGAGGTGAATTTGAGGAAGAACACCAGGAACACAAGGGGAAAACACAAGAAGAACACTATAATGGACAAGATCCACACCAAATACTCCTCAAATCACAAGAATACAAAAGGTGCATCAAGATCCAAAGACAACAAGGGAAATAAAGATACAAGGTAGTTCATCCAAATCTCTAGGAGAGATGGGTCTTGATGATTCACCTAGGGAATCCTTCTCCCTTAGGAGGTCTTGATGATTCACTTGTGAATCCTTCACCCTTTGGAGGCATTGTACTACAATGGAGTCTTCTCTCTCAAGAGGAATCCCACAAGGGGAGATACATGAGCTAAGCTCCAATGTCTAGATTTATTCTTAGCTATCCCCAAATGTAGGAGGAGGAGGAGTATATATAGCCTTGGGAAATGAAGGGGTAAGAAGGGGCGTAATGGGTATTACATGGGCAATCCCAATAGTTGCACACAGGCAGCCCCGTGTGCATGGGATATCCAGAGACCTGGTGACTTAGCCCGTGTGCATGGGGGTGTATCGTGGGCACGGGGTGTCCAGAAGCTTCGCAGGTTGTTGCTGGAACCTTGCCTTCTTCTTGACGGTTCCCTCTCCGCTTCCAAGCCTCTCTCATGGATGGTGTAGGTGCTTGCTTGTGGATGACCTCCTCCATGGCACACTCGTCATTGGGCTCAAACCTATACATGGACACAGTAGGACGATCAAGTAGTATATCACCCTCGAGGGAACCAAGAAGACACGCATTAAGGAAGGAATTCACTGTAGTATGCTTGAAGTAGAAGTTGGGTGTGTCTCTTAGCAATGGAACTCTTGACATGGTGATGTCCATAGGATGCTCCGCATCATCCCCTCCCCATTGGGAAAGATCCATCCTCGGATAAAAAACCAAATCACCATGGAAAAGGCATCACCGTGTAGAAGTGGATGATCACCAAGCATTCACCATCTTGAAGCTCGAAATGGGCACTCTCAAATGTCGCACCGTCTTGTGATTCCTTCAAAAGGAGCAAGGACAACAAACACTTGGAAAAACAAATGTGGTTAGCATTACTGCCAAACCAAGCATTCATGTGGTGATTCACCCGACAAGTGTTGTCATCATGCATAGCATAAGGTGCGACAAAGAAGTGTGGCATGGCATTTAAGCATATAAATTGAGCACATGTAAAAGGCACCATGGAAATAGTCATGCAAAGGTAAGGTAAAGATGCTAATATGCATGACAAGTGAATAAGCATCTACCTTCATGTGATAGTAAGCATGCACAAAATGCTCCATGAATGGTCTATGGTAGGAATATGAATCATTCACAACACCAAAGGAAATGAAATGTCTAAATACATGGGGCAAGACAATACAAGCATAATGTGCATATGGTGCAGTGAAGAGATTGTGGCACTCAACAAATGGAAAGAGTAATTGTTCAGCTTGTGTGAGGCAATCAAGAAAAGCATGTATCAATCAATGGGACATGTCATATCTATCATGGCATGTAAGCTAGTAGCGCGAAGATGCAACATATTAGAGGAAATCATGGCAATCATGTCATGTGAGCAAATAATAGGCATATGCAATGCACATGACATATCACAAGCATGAAAACAATAAGGAGACACACAATAAGGAGACACACAAAACAAAGTGTGTGCATGGTAAATGTACATATCATCCATCATGATGTGTATGTGCACGTGAGAGTTAGCACAAGACAAAAAATGCTCAAATAAATTTGAGGCACGATAGAGAAACATGTCATCCATCATGAAAGAATAGTTCTTATGTTCAACATGATCGGGACGCAAATTATAGCAAGTGTGTGGCAAAATAATAGCATTTTTAGTCATGGGATGCATATGGTGCACACAATCATGGGAATCATGCAATTCATAGGATGGAGCAAAATCTACTAATAGGTATGGGGGTCTCCTCATGTGTAATAGCGGAAGCATAACACGGAGAAAATTGACAACATAGCAAACAATGCATGTCCGAAGCATGTCCTAAGCTAGGTGGTCATGGCATGTCATATGATAGAAATGATGCAAAGGGAGCATATCAGTATCATCACAAGAAAAACAAATGCCAATAACCATGGGCTTGTCATCTATGCCATATGTGCAAACTGGGTTTATTTTAATGGCATAAGCATAGTTACTACGATGAGATTGCAAATATGACATACAAGTGATCTCATGCATAGCATATGACAAGTCAAGCGGGTTGTCAAACATGATGTGACCAAGACAATTATCACAATAAATCCTATGCAACATAGCATCACAACTAATAGAATCCTCATGGCAATCATCAAACTTATCATAAATGGGTAACTCATCACATGGGGAAACCACACTAGCATGAGACATGCCAATAGGGAGATCAACGTCATGCAAGCAATCAATATCCACTAGTGCGACAAGAGCATCACCTTCACCTATGTTACCTTTGCCATTCCACTCATGTGGTGTAGGTGAGGTGGAAAAGACCAAATTGTGGTCATATTCATCATGATGGAACCATGTTGGGGTGCATCATATTCCATCGTGGCCATCATCTTGTCCAAAGGAGGAACGATGTCATCGAGGATCAGAGCATCATCATATATGGGACCTTGCACCAAATGATAAGACACAATAGAGGTAGAGGTCAAGTTGTTAGAAATCGAAGTGGCCTCACACGACCTATTAACTACCTCACTCTCTCTATGTGGTGGTGGCTCACTCACTCCCTGAAAATAGGCGCACTCAAAGTCACATAAGGTGGAGTCACTCATTGAAGGAAATATGCCCTAGAGGCAATAATAAAGTTATTATTTATTTCCTTATATCATGATAAATGTTTATTATTCATGCTAGAATTGTATTAACCGGAAACATAATACATGTGTGAATACATAGACAAACAGAGTGTCACTAGTATGCCTCTACTTGACTAGCTTGTTGATCAAAGATGGTTATGTTTCCTAGCCATAGACATGAGTTGTCATTTGATTAACGGGATCACATCATTAGGAGAATGATGTGATTGACATGACCCATTATGTTAGCTTAGCACATGATCGTTTAGTATGTTGCTATTGCTTTCTTCATGACTTATACATGTTCCTATGACTATGAGATTATGCAACTCCCGTTTACCGGAGGAACACTTTGTGTGCTACCAAACGTCACAACGTAACTGGGTGATTATAAAGGAGCTCTACAGGTGTCTCCAAAGGTACATGTTGGGTTGGCGTATTTTGAGATTAGGATTTGTCACTCCGATTGTCGGAGAGGTATCTCTGGGCCCTCTCGGTAATGCACATCACTTAAGCCTTGCAAGCATTACGGAACGAGTAAAGAGACTTGCCGGTAGCGAGATTGAACTAGGTATTAAGATACCGACGATCGAATCTTGGGCAAGTAACATACCGATGACAAAGGGAACAACGTATGTTGTTATGCGGTCTGACCGATAAAGATCTTCGTAGAATATGTGGGAGCCAATATGAGCATCCAGGTTCCGCTATTGGTTATTGACCGGAGACATGTCTCGGTCATGTCTACATAGTTCTCGAACCCGTAGGGTCCGCACGCTTAACGTTTCGATGACAGTTATATTATGAGTTTATATGTTTTGATGTACCGAAGGTTGTTCAGAGTCCCGGATGTGATCACGGACATGACGAGGAGTCTCGAAATGGTCGAGACATGAAGATTGATATATTGGAAGCCTATGTTTGGATATCAGAAGTGTTCCGGGTGAAATCCGGATTTTTCCGGAGTACCGGGAGGTTACCGGAACCCCCGGGAACTTAATGGGCCTTAGTGGGCCTAGGTGAAAGAGGGGAGAGGAGGCAAGGGCTGGGCTGCGCGCCCCTCCCCCCTAGTCCGAATAGGAGAAGGAGAGGGGGGCGGCGCCCCCCCTTCCTTCCTTCTCCTCCACTCCTTCCCCCTCCCAGTCCTAATCCAACTAGGAAAGGGGGGGGAGTCCTACTCCCGGTGGGAGTAGGACTCCTCTGGCGCGCCTCCTCCCTTGGCTGGCCGCACCCCCCCTTGCTCGTTTATATACGGGGGCAGGGGGCACCCCATAGACACAACAATTGATCAAGTTGATCTTTTAGCCCTGTGCGGTGCCCCCCTCCACCATAGTCCAACTCGATAATACTATGGCGGTGCTTAGGCGAAGCCCTGCATCGGTAGAACATCAAAATCGTTACCACGCCGTCATGCTGACAAAACTCTCCCTCAACACTCGGCTGGATCGGAGTTCGAGGGACGTCATCGGGCGGAATGTGTGCTGAACTCAGAGGTGCCGTACGTTCGGTACTTGATCAGTCAGATCGTGAAGACGTACGACTACATCAACCGCGTTGTGCTAATGCTTCCACTTTTGGTCTACGAGGGTACGTGGACAACACTCTCCCCTCTCATTGCTATGCATCACCATGATCTTGCATGTGCGTAGGATTTTTTTTTGAAATTAGTACGTTCCCCAACAGTGGCATCCGAGCCAGGTTTTATGCGTAGATGTCATATGCACGAGTAGAACACAAGTGAGTTGTGAGCGATATAAGTCATACTGCTTACCAGCATGTCATACTTTGGTTTGGCGGTATTGTTGGATGAAGCGGCCCGGACTGACATAACGCGTACGCTTACGCGAGACTGGTTCTACCGACGTGCTTTGCACACAGGTGGCTGGCGGGTGTCAGTTTCTCCAACTTTAGTTGAACTGAGTGTGGCTATGCCCGGTCCTTGCGAAGGTTAAAACAGCACCAACTTGACAAACTATCGTTGTGGTTTTTTGATGCGTAGGTAAGAACGGTTCTTGCTAAGCCCGTAGCAGCCACGTAAAACTTGCAACAACAAAGTAGAGGATGTCTAACTTGTTTTTGCAGGGCATGTTGTGATGTGATATGGTCAAGACATGATGCTAAATTTTGTTGTATGAGATGATCATGTTTTGTAACGGAGTTATCGGCAACTGGCAGGAGCCATATGGTTGTCGCTTTATTGTATGCAATGCAATCGCCCTGTAATGCTTTACTTTATCACTAAGCGGTAGCGATAGTCGTAGAAGCATAAGATTGGCGAGACGACAATGATGCTACGATGGAGATCAAGGTGTCGCGCCGGTGACGATGGTGATCATGGAGGTGCTTCGGAGATGGAGATCACAAACACAAGATGATCATGGCCATATCATATCACTTATATTGATTGCATGTGATGTTTATCTTTTATGCATCTTATCTTGCTTTGATTGACGGTAGCATTATAAGATGATCCCTCAATAAATTATCAAAGTATTCTCCCTGAGTATGCACCGTTGCGAAAGTTCTTCATGCTGAGACACCACGTGATGATCGGGTGTGATAGGCTCTACATTCAAATACAACAGGTGCAAAACAGTTGCACATGCGGAATACTCGGGTTAAACTTGTTGAGCCTAGCATATAACAGATATGGCCTCGGAACACGGAGACCGAAAGGTCGAGCATGAATCATATAGTAGATATGATCAACATAGTGATGTTCACCATTGAAACTACTCCATCTCACGTGATGATCGGACATGGTTTAGTTGATTTGGATCACATGATCACTTAGAGGATTAGAGGGATGTCTATCTAAGTGGGAGTTCTTAAGTAATATGATTAATTGAACTTAAATTTATCATGAACTTAGTACCTGATAGTATCTTGCGTGTCTATGTTGATTGTAGATAGATGGCCCGTGCTGTTGTTCCATTGAATTTTAATGCGTTCCTTGAGAAAGCAAAGTTGAAAGATGATGGTAGCAACTACGCGGACTGGGTCCATAACTTGAGGATTATCCTTATTGCTGCACAGAAGAATTACGTCCTGGAAGCACCGCTAGGTGCCAGGCCTGCTGCAGGAGCAACACCAGATGTTATGAACGTCTGGTAGAGCAAAGCTGATGACTACTCGATAGTTCAGTGTGCCATGCTTTACGGCTTAGAACCGGGTCTTCAACGACGTTTTGAACGTCATGGAGCATATGAGAAGTTCCAGGAGTTGAAGTTAATATTCCAAGCAAATGCCCGGATTGAGAGATATGAAGTCTCCAATAAGTTCTACAGCTGCAAGATGGAGGAGAATAGTTCTATCAGTGAGCATATACTCAAGATGTCTGGGTATAATAATCACTTGATTCAACTGGGAGTTAATCTTCCGGATGATAGCGTCATTGACAGAATTCTCCAATCACTGCCACCAAGCTACAAGAGCTTCGTGATGAACTATAACATGCAAGGGATGGATAAGACGATTCCCGAGCTCTTCGCAATGCTAAAGGCTGCAGAGGTAGAAATCAAGAAGGAGCATCAAGTGTTGATGGTCAACAAGACTACTAGTTTCAAGAAAAAGGGCAAAGGGAAGAAGAAGGGGAACTTCAAGAAGAACAACAAGCAAGTTGCTGCTCAAGAGAAGAAACCCAAGTTTGGACCTAAGCCTGGAACTGAGTGCTTCTACTGCAAGCAAACTGGTCATTGGAAGCGGAACTGCCCCAA
Organism: Triticum dicoccoides; assembly: GCF_002162155.2. Classification (NCBI taxonomy): domain Eukaryota; kingdom Viridiplantae; phylum Streptophyta; class Magnoliopsida; order Poales; family Poaceae; genus Triticum; species Triticum dicoccoides. The sequence continues at coordinate 299,786,244 of NC_041382.1, read as the reverse complement.
GTATTTGGCGGATAAGGATGGCAAGGTGAACAAAGGTATATGTGATATACATGTTATTGACGTGTACCTTACTAATGCTCGCAGTAGCACCTGGGTATTTGATACTGGTTCTGTTGCTAATATTTGCAACTCGAAATAGGGGCTACGGATTAAGCGAAGATTGGCTAAGGACGAGGTGACGATGCGCGTGGTAAATGGTTCCAAAGTTGATGTGATCGCGGTCAGCACGCTACCTTTACATCTACCTTTGGGATTAGTATTAGACCTAAATAATTGTTATTTGGTGCCAGCGTTGAGAATGAACATTATATCTGGATCTTGTTTGATGCGAGACGGTTATTCATTTAAATCAGAGAATAATGGTTGTTCTATTTATATGAGTAATATCTTTTATGGTCATGCACCATTGAAGAGTGGTCTATTCTTATTGAATCTCGATAGTAGTGACACACATATTCATAATGTTGAAGCCAAAAGATGCAGAGTTGATAATGATAGTGCAACTTATTTATGGCACTGCCGTTTAGGTCATATCGGTGTAAAGCACATGAAGAAACTCCATACTGATGGACTTTTGGAACCACTTGATTATGAATCACTTGGTACTTGCGAACCGTGCCTCATGGGCAAGATGACTAAAACGCCGTTCTCCGGAACTATGGAGAGAGCAACAGATTTGTTGGAAATCATACATACAGATGTATGTGGTCCAATGAATGTTGAGGCTCGTGGCGGATATCATTATTTTCTCACCTTCACAGATGACTTAAGCAGATATGGGTATATCTACTTAATGAAACATAAGTCTGAAACGTTTGAAAAGCTCAAAGAATTTCAGAGTGAAGTTGAAAATCATCGTAACAAGAAAATAAAGTTTCTACGATCTGATCGTGGAGGAGAATATTTGAGTTACAAGTTTGGTGTACATTTGAAACAATGCGGAATAGTTTCACAACTCATGCCACCCGGAACACCACAACGTAATGGTGTGTCCGAACGTCGTAATCGTACTTTACTAGATATGGTGCAATCTATGATGTCTCTTACCGATTTACCGCTATCATTTTGGGGTTATGCTTTAGAGACGGCCGCATTCACGTTAAATAGGGCACCATCAAAATCCGTTGAGACGACGCCTTATGAACTGTGGTTTGGCAAGAAACCAAAGTTGTTGTTTCTGAAAGTTTGGGGCAACGATGCTTATGTGAAAAAGCTTCAACCTGATAAGCTCGAACCCAAATCAGAGAAATGTGTCTTCATAGGATACCCAAAGGAGACTGTTGGGTACACCTTATATCACAGATCCGAAGGCAAGACTTTTGTTGCTAAATTCGGAAACTTCCTAGAGAAGGAGTTTCTCTCGAAAGAAGTGAGTGGGAGGGAAGTAGAACTTGATGAGGTAACTGTACCTGCGCCCTTATTGGAAAGTAGTTCATCACAGAAACCGGTTTCTGTGACACCTACACCAATTAGTGAGGAAGTTAATTATGATGATCATGAAACTTCAGATCAAGTTACTACTGAACCTCGTAGATCAACTAGAGTAAGATCTGCACCAGAGTGGTACGGTAATCCTGTTCTAGAAGTCATGCTACTAGATCATGATGAACCTACAAACTATGAAGAAGCGACGGTGAGCCCAGATTCCGCAAAATGGCTTGAGGCCATGAAATCTGAGATGGGATCCATGTATGAGAACAAAGTGTGGACTTTGGTTGACTTGCCCGATGATCAGCAAGCAATTGAGAATAAATGGATCTTCAAGAAGAAGACTAACATTGACGGTAATGTTACTGTCTACAAAGCTCGACTTGTTGCGAAAGGTTTTCGACAAGTTCAAGGGATTGACTACGATGAGACCTTCTCACCCGTAGCGATGCTTAAGTCTGTCCGAATCATGTTAGCAATTGCCGCATTTTATGATTATGAAATTTGGCAAATGGATGCAAAACTACATTCCTGAATGGATTTCTGGAAGAAGAGTTGTATATGATGCAACCGGAAGGTTTTGTCGATCCAAAGTGTGCTAACAAAGTATGCAAGCTCCAGCGATCCATTTATGGACTGGTGCAAGCCTCTCGGAGTTGGAATAAACGCTTTGATAGTGTGATCAAAGCATTTGGTTTTGTACAGACTTTTGGAGAAGCATGTATTTACAAGAAAGTGAGTGGGAGCTCTGTAGCATTTCTAATACTATATGTGGATGACATATTTCTGATTGGAAATGATATAGAATTTCTGGATAGCATAAAGGAATACTTGAATAAGAGTTTTTCAATGAAAGACCTCGGTGAAGCTGCTTATATATTGGGCATTAAGATCTATAGAGATAGATCAAGACGCTTAATTGGACTTTCACAAAACACATACCTTGACAAAGTTTTGAAGAAGTTCAAAATGGATCAAGCAAAGAAAGGGTTCTTGCCTGTGTTACAAGGTGTGAAGTTGAGTAAGACTCAATGCCTGACCACTGCAGAAGATAGAGAGAAAATGAAAGATGTTCCCTATGCTTCAGCCATAGGCTCTATCATGTATGCAATGCTGTGTACCAGACCTGATGTGTGCCTTGCTATAAGTCTAGCAGGGAGGTACCAAAGTAATCAAGGAGTGGATCACTGGACAACAGTCAAGAACATCCTAAAATACCTGAAAAGGACTAAGGATATGTTTCTCGTTTATGGAGATGACGAAGAGCTCATCGTAAATGGTTACGTTGATGCAAGCTTTGACACTGATCCGGACGATTCTAAATCACAAACCGGATACGTGTTTACATTGAACGGTGGTGCTGTCAGTTGGTGCAGTTCTAAACAAAGCGTCGTGGCGGGATCTACGTGTGAAGCAGAGTACATAGCTGCTTCGGAAGCAGCAAATGAAGGAGTCTGGATGAAGGAGTTCATATCCGATCTAGGTGTCATACCTAGTGCATTGGGTCCAATGAAAATCTTTTGTGACAATACTGGTGCAATTGCCTTGGCGAAGGAATCCAGATTTCAAAAGAGAACCAAGCACATCAAGAGATGCTTCAACTCCATCCGGGATCTAGTCCAGGTGGGAGACATAGAGATTTGCAAAATACATACGGATCTGAATGTTGCAGACCCGTTGACTAAGCCTCTTCCACGAGCAAAACATGATCAGCACCAAGGCTCCATGGGTGTTAGAATCATTACTGTGTAATCTAGATTATTGACTCTAGTGCAAGTGGGAGACTGAAGGAAATATGCCCTAGAGGCAATAACAAATTTATTATTTATTTCCTTACATCATGATAAATGTTTATTATTCATGCTAGAATTGTATTAACCGGAAACATAATACATGTGTGAATACATAGACAAACAAAGTGTCACTAGTATGCCTCTACTTGACTAGCTTGTTGATCAAAGATGGTTTTGTTTCCTAGACATAGACATGAGTTGTCATTTGATTAATGGGATCACATCATTAGGAGAATGATGTGATTGACATGATCCATTCCGTTAGCTTAGCACACGATCGTTTAGTATGTTGCTATTGCTTTCTTCATGACTGATACATGTTCCTATGACTATGAGATTATGCAACTCCCGTTTACCGGAGGAACACTTTGTGTGCTACCAAACGTCACAACGTAACTGGGTGCTTATAAAGGAGCTCTACAGGTGTCTCCAAAGGTACATGTTGGGTTGGCATATTTCGAGATTATGATTTGTCACTCCGATTGTTGGAGAGGTATCTCTGGGCCCTCTCGGTAATGCACATCACTTAAGCCTTGCAAGCATTGCAACTAATGAGTTAGTTGCGGGATGATGTATTACGAAATGACTAAAGAGACTTGCCGGTAACGAGATTGAACTAGGTATTAAGATACCGACGACCGAATCTCGGGCAAGTAACATACCGATGACAAAGGGAACAACGTATGTTGTTATGCGGTCTGACCGATAAAGATCTTCGTAGAATATGTGGGAGTCAATATGAGCATCCAGGTTCCGCTATTGGTTATTGACCGGAGACATGTCTCGGTCAGGTCTACATAGTTCTCGAACCCGTAGGGTCCGCACGCTTAACGTTTCGATGACAGTTATATTATGTGTTTATATGTTTTGATGTACCGAAGATTGTTCGGAGTCCCGGATGTGATCACGGACATGACGAGGAGTCTCGAAATGGTCGAGACATGAAGATTGATATATTGGAAGCCTATGTTTGGATATCAGAAGTGTTCCGGGTGAAATCGGGATTTTTCCGGAGTACCGGGAGGTTACCCGAACCCCCCGGGAACTTAATGAGCCTTAGTGGGCCTAGGTGGAAGAGAGGAGAGGAGGCAAGGACAAGGAGAGGGGGGCGGCGCCCCCCTTCCTTCCTTCTCCTCCACTCTTTCCCCCTCCCAAGTCCTAATCCAACTAGGAAGGGGGGGAGTCCTGGGAGTAGGACTCCTCCGGCGCGCCTCCTCCCTTGGCCGGCCGCACCCCCTTGCTCCTTTATATACGGGGGCAGGGGGGCACCCCATAGACAGAACAATTGATCAAGTTGATCTTTTAGCCGTGTGCGGTTCCCCCCTCCACCATAGTCCAACTCGATAGTACTGTAGCGGTGCTTAGGCGAAGCCCCGCGTCAGTAGAACATCAACATCGTCACCACGCCGTCGTGCTGACGGAACTCTCCCTCAACACTCGGCTGGATCGGAGTTCGAGGGATGTTGTCGGTGTCAAAACCGGCGGATCTCGGGTAGGGGGTCCCGAACTGTGCGTCTAGGCCGGATGGTGACAGGAGACAAGGGACACGAAGGTTTACCCAGGTTCGGGCCCTCTTGATGGAGGTAAAATCCTACCCGAGATCCGCCGGTTTTGACACCGACATTGGTGCTTTCATTGAGAGTTCCTCTGTGTCGTCACCTTTGGGCCCGATGGCTCCTTCGATCATCTATAATGATGAAGTCCAGGGCGAGACTTTTCGCCCCGGACAGATCTTCATCTTCGGCGGCTTTGCACTGCGGGCCAATTCGCTTGGCCACCTGGAGAAGATTGAAAGCTACGCCCCCAGCCATCAGGTCAGGTTTGGAAGCTTGAACTACACAGCTGACATCCGCGGGGATTTGATCTTCGACGGATTCAAGCCATAGCCGAACGCGCCGCACTATCTCGAGGGGCATGATCTAGCTCTGCCGCCAAACAGTGCCCTGGAGGCCGCACACGCACCGGTTTCGACCCTTAATTCAGAGCCTATTGCGCCAATCGAGGATGAGCGGTTGGACGTCACCTCGGGGGCTGCGATGCCAAAGGCGATGGAGCCGAACGCCATCCCCGCGCTCCGCATGGCCCGTGACTCCGAGGAGCCGGATTCCTCTCCGAACTTCGAGCCCCCCGCACCCCTGCCGATCGAATCCGATTGGGCGCCGATAATGGAGTTCACCGCCGCGGACATCTTTCAGCACTCGCCCTTCGGCGACATCCTGAATTCTCTAAAGTCTCTCTCTTTATCAGGAGAGCCCTGGCCGGACTACGGTCAGCAAGGATGGGATACGGACAATGAAGAAATTCAAAGCCCACCCACCACCCACTTGGTAGCCACTGTCGATGATCTAACTGACGTGCTCGATTTCGACTCCGAAGACATCGACGGTATGGACGCCGATGCAGGAGACGATCAAGAACAAGCGCCTATAGGGCACTAGAAAACCACCTCGTCATATGACATATACATGGTGGATACTCCAAAAGATGGAGATGGCGATGGAACAGCGGGGGATGACACCTCCAAGAAACAGCCAAAGCGCCAGCGTCAGCGGCGCCGCTCTAAATCCCGCCAAAGCAAAAATGGTGATTCTGGCACGGGAGATAATACTACCCCGGATAGCACCGAAGAACACCCCCCCCAGCAAGATTCGGCACAGGAAGATGGCGAAACCAGCCCTCACGAGAGAGCGGCAGACAGAGAGGTTGAGGGATGATCATTATATGCCTCCCTCCGAAGTCGAGGTGAGCCTCGACGACGACGAATTCGTCGTGCCATCAAATCCTGCCGAACAAGAGCGTTTTAAACGCAGGCTTATAGCCACGGCAAGCAGCCTCAAGAAAAAGCAGCAACAGCTTAGAGCTGATCAAGATCTGCTAGCTGACAGATGGACTGAAGTCCTTGCGGCCGAAGAGTATGAACTCGAACGCCCCTCCAAGAGTTACCCAAAGCGCAGGCCGCTACCCCGATCAGAGGAGGAAGCACCTACATCACCAGCGCACAACATGGCCGACCGGCCACCTCGCGGCCGCGACAGAGAGGCCTCTCGGCCCTCCACCCAAGACATGCCCCGGCGTTGTTCAACTAAGGCACGGGAAAATGCGCTAGACCCGCGAGACCTACTGGAGGACAAGGCAAGGAAAACAAGATCGATCTACGGATCGTGCAGGCGCCCCACGGCACGTGATGGTGATCTTCATTCCGGATACAACAAATCCGGCCGGGCCGAACACAACAGACATAGCTCCTCCGAGCTGCGTCGTGATATAGCCGAGTATAGAGGCGCCGCACACCCACTATGCTTCACAGATGAAGTAATGGATCATAAAATCCCCGAGGGTTTCAAACCCATAAACATCGAATCATATGATGGCACAATAGATCCTGCGGTATGGATCGAGAATTATCTCCTTCATATCCACATGGCCCGCGGCGATGATCTACACGCCATCAAATACCTCCCGCTCAAACTTAAGGGACCGACCCGGCATTGGCTCAACAGCTTGCCAGCAGACTCAATCGGTTCTTGGGAGGACCTAGAAGCCGCATTCCTCGACAACTTCCAGGGCACTTATGTGCGACCACCGGATGCCGATGACTTAAGCCACATAATTCAGCAGCTAGAGGAATCGGCCAGGCAATTCTGGACATGGTTCCTAACAAAGAAAAACCAGATAGTCGACTGTCCGGACGCAGAGGCCCTAGCAGCCTTCAAGCATAATATCCGCGACGAGTTGCTTGCCCGGCACCTGGGACAGGAAAAGCCGAAGTCCATGGCAGCCCTCACGACACTCATGACCCGCTTTTTCGCGGGAGAAGATAGCTGGCTAGCTCGCGGTAACAACTTAGCGAAGAACCCTGGTAATTCAGATACCAAGGACAAAAGTGGCAGGACACGTCGGAACAAGCAAAAGCGCCGCGTTAGCGGCGATAGCAACAAGGACACAACAGTTAATGCTGGATTCGGAGGCTACAAATCCGGTCGGTGGAAAAAGCCATTCAAAAAGAATACTCAGGGCCCGTCCAGTTTGGACCGAATACTCGACCGCTTGTGCCAGATACATGGCACCCCCGAAAAGCCAGCCAATCACACCAACAGGGATTGTTGGGTGTTCAAGCAGGCACGCAAGCTAAGAGCCGAAAATAAAGACAAGGGGCTACATAGCGATGACGAGGAGGAGCCCAGGCCGCCGAACAACAGTGGACAGAAGGGTTTTCCCCCACAAGTGCGTACGGTGAACATGATATACGCAACCCACATTCCCAAGAGGGAGCGGAAGCGTGCGCTACGGGACGTATACGCGATGGAGCCAGTCGCCGCAAAGTTCAACCCATGGTCCTCCTGCCCGATCACTTTCGATCGAAGGGACCACCCCACTAGCATCCGTCACGGCGGCTTCGCCGCATTGTTTCTCGACCCAATTATCGACGGATTTCATCTGACCAGAGTCCTCATGGACAGCGGAAGCAGCCTGAACCTGCTTTACCAGGATACAGTGCGGAAAATGGGCATAGATCCCTCGAGGATTAAGCCCACAAAAACGACCTTTAAAGGCGTTATACCAGGTGTAGAGGCCAACTATATAGGCTCAATAACACTTGAAGTGGTCTTCGGATCTCCGGACAATTTCCGAAGCGAAGAGTTAATCTTCGATATAGTCCCGTTTTGTAGTGGCTATCACGCCCTGCTCGGGCGAACCGCATTTGCAAAGTTCAATGTGGTACCGCACTACGCATATCTCAAGCTCAAGATGCCAGGGCCTCGAGGAGTAATTACGGTCAATGGAAACACCGAGCGCTCCCTCCGAACGGAGGAGCACATGGCGGCCCTCACAGCGGAAGTACAAAGCAACCTTTTTAGGCAAATCTCCAGTCCGGCCGTTAAAAAGCCGGACACTGTCAAGCTCGCCCGGAGTAACCTACAACAAGACCGCCTGGCACGTTCTGAGCAGGCGTAGCAATGCGGACCTAACCCCAGCCCTCGCGACATAGCGAAACCAGTGCTTCGCGTACATAACTACGCTCTTGAAATACCATGGGCGCAGGGGAAGGGGCACAATCATGGCGATCCCAAAACACGGCCTAAACCGTACTAGGGGCTGCCGAATTCTTTTTTAATTTTTTCTTACTTTCAGGACTCTATCCTTCGGACGACCTGTTCGGCAATTCAACTGCCGCACAAACGATGCAAGACCCAGGAAAGCAGACAAGCCATGCCGCATTATAGAACTCCCAGGTGGTCTCTATTATGAGCAGTATACCTGACTTGCATACAATTCCGCGGCCTGCCCCTGGACAGGACATGTTAAATAGTCCAACCTTCTGTTTATCGCACTATTTGTATCGTTCTGCTTTGATCATAGCCTTTATATAAACAATGCATAGCTTTTGTCTATTCTCTGCATTACTCTCTTTTATATATGTTTATTAATGACATGTTGCACCCGTACACTGTGGTACGGCAAAATACGCCAGGGGCTTCAGTACCCATCAATATGGTGTGAGAAGTCCGTACACTTTCACAAGTGCGGCACCCGGAACTTATAGCACTATATGCATCGGCTCCGAATCATGATTTGGGTCAATAGTTGGGTTTGCCCGACTCCTATGTTTTGGTGCCTTACGCTCCGCTATATCGGCTAAGGTAGCACTAGGAGAACCACTGCGATTGTGCCCCAGTTGAGCTGGGCTGAGCACCTCAGTGGAGAAAGCTAAAAATGACTGTCATGATGAGGCGAGAGACCGGTCGCTGTTCGAGAGGTTTTTCGAGTCCCTAAAGACTTATGCCGCTTCGAGCGAGGAGCCGGCTTTGTCCAGCCAAGGCGTGGATAGGGCCCCGAACTCGGTCTTCTGAACTAGGGGCTTCGCCGAAATTTAAAATTATAGAGTTCTATGGCTAATTGGGAGTGTTCAAGCATTATAGTCCGATTGCCTGGTTCGTTGTGCTGAGCGCCTCCCTCGAAGGACCCAAATATGGGAAAAAGAGCGCTCAGGTTTATCCCGAACACCCCAGCACTAGTGGCATGGGGGCAGAAGCCGACGACTAGCCATCTCTCAATTTTTGATAGACGGCTGCACAGAAAGTAATATTTTAAATTCAACAAGCATTGCTTAGCGCATATGAACATGTTTTCAGTCCAGAGGATAAAACGAGCGAGTTCATTCAAAAATTACATCATTGGTACATTCATCCGCCATAAGGCGGGCTCCCGGCAGAACATCCTTATAATTGTTCTCGGGCTTGCTATGCTCCTTCCCCGGCGGCGGCCCATCCCTCACAAGCTTCTCACCATCCAGCTTACCCAGTGCACCTTTGCACGAGCAAGGGCCCAACGGGCGCCTTCGATGCAGACTGAGCGCTTGATGACCTCGAGCCTTGGACAGGCCTCCACCAGCCGCCGCACCAGCCCGAAGTAGCTCCCTGGCAGGGCCTCTCCAGGCCACAGCCGAACTATGAAGCCCTTCATGGCCTGTTCGGCCGCCTTGTGAAGATCGACCAGCTGCTTTAGCTGGTCGCTCAAAGGCACAGGGTGTCCGGCCTCAGCATACTGGGACCAGAACACCTTCTCCTTCGAGCTGACCTCTTCGGCTCGGTAGAATGCGGCGGCATCAGATACGCTACGGGGAAGATCTGCGAATGCCCCTGGAGTGCTCCGGATTCGGGTAAGTAACAAGTAGTTTACTTTTATATTTCTGCTTTGCATAAAGAATGCCTTACCCGCCGCTATCTTTTTCACCACATCCAACTCCTGGAGGGCCTTTTGGGCTTCGGCCTTGGCAGACTTGGCAGTTTCAAGGGCCGCCGCGAGCTTGGACGCTTGCGTCTTTGACTCAAGCTCCAAACTCTCATGTTTTTTCATGAGAGCCTGAAGCTCTTGCTGCACCTCGCCGACCTGGGCCTCAAGTTTCTCTCGCTCGGTGCGCTCCGCGGCCGCTTTCTTTTCGGCCTCGGACAGCGCCTGCTTTAGGGTCGCCACCTCAGTCATGGCCCCTACAATAAGCATTACAATCCTGTCATTTTTTGCAATTGCATCTTTTTTATACGTTTTCTGTAAGGTATCTCTTACCTTCTTTCTCCTCGAGCCGCCGTTGGGCAAGGCCGAGCTCTTCCTCGGTCCGCTCGAGGCCCTGTTTCAGGGCACCCACCTCCGCAGTCAGTGCGGTGGTGGCTAGGAGCGAAGCCTGCATACGCATATTGGATTTTTTTATTAGACTCCTGCGATAATTGATAGATCCTCTATTCGGCTTTTCTTTCCGAACGCCAAACAGAGCATCAGGGGCTATTGTCTATGTGGTAATATGTTTACATATTTTTACTTACCTCGAAGCCTGTCAGAAGGCTAGCACAAGCTTCAGTCAGTCCGCTTTTGACGGACTGGACCTTCTGGACCACCGTACTCATGATAGTACGGTGCTCCTCGTTGATGAAGGCGCCCTTAAGCACCTCCAGCAGATTATCCGGCGCCTCCGGTTGGACGGAGGCCGCCGGCTCAATAGGCTTGCTCCTCTTGGCAGGAGTTCGTCTGCCGCGGTCCGGAACCGTTGAAGATTCTGGCACGGTGTCCGGCTCAAAGCCGGACTTGGAGCCCTGGGGGGTCTTGTCCCCTTTACTCCTGGAGTCCGGGAGGTCGCCTCGCGGCTCCTCCAGGACCACCTCCTCTTGCCCTGGAGCTTGTCGCGACGCCACTTCGGTGTTGTCCGCCGTGCGGGGGGAGATAGCGGGCGGAACTGAATTCACGTCCGATGAATACAGGGAGCCACTCGACGACTCGTCGAGACCGTCCTTGGGCGGGCTACATGATTATATTCGACGTTAGGGAAAGCTGTGCAACAAAGGAATATCATGAGTTACTCTGGTATCTGAATACTTACGATGCCGCCGGACGCTTGGCCCTGTCCGGCCACTCCTCGTCGTCCTCGTCGGCGTCGGGGGAGTAGTCTGGCGGAGGGGTCTTCCTCTTCTTGGACCCTTCGGCCTCCCCCGTTGGGGCGGCCTTCCTCTTCTTTCCTCCCCCGCTGGAGGGGGAGAGGTTTCTTCTTCCTCCTCCTCGTCTTCACGGGAGGAGTGCGTCTCGGATTCGTCGGATGACGAGTCCGACACCACCATATGCCGGGCACTCTTTCGAGTCCCCGTGGCCTTCTTCTTCTTGGCCTTCTTCTCCGGCACCACATAAGGTGCCGGAGCCAGCAGCTTCGCTAAGCGAGCAGGGGCTGGGTCTTCGGGCAAGGGAGCCGGACAGTTAATCAGTCCGTACTTCGCCTGCCAAGCCTATCAAAGGTGAGGGAGTTTAGATGCCGCATAGAGTCAAACTATGGAAAAACTTAAACATCCTGTAAAAGGTAAAGTAGCTTACGTCGCTAGGGTGACGCTGCGAGCTGTATTCGTGGTCCTCGGAAGCGGATGCGGGAGCCTCGGTGCCTTTGGTTAGCACCCTCCAGACATCTTCATACGTCGTGTCAAAGAACCTGTTAAGGGTTTGGTGCTGCGCCGGGTCGAACTCCCACAGATTAAAATCCCGTTGTTGACACGGGAGGATCCGACGGACGAGCATAACCTGGACTACATTAACAAACTTTAGCGGCTTGTTCACCAGGGACTGGATGCATGTCTGCAGTCTAGTCACCTCTCTTTCATCACCCCACGACAGCCCCGTCTCTTTCCAGGACATAAGCCGCGTGGGGGGTCCGGATCGGAACTCAGGGGCCGCGATCCATTTCGGATTGCGTGGCTCGGTGATGTAAAACCACCCGGATTGCCACACCTTTAGGGTCTCCACGAAGGAGCCCTCAAGCCATAGGACGTTGGCCATCTTGCCCGCCATGGCGCCTCCGCACTCCACCTGGCTGCCGCGCACCACCTTGGGCTTGACGTTGAAGGTCTTGAGCCAGAGGCCAAAATGGGGGCGGATGCGGAGGAAAGCCTCACACACGACGATAAACGCCGAGATGTTGAGGACGAAGTTCGGGGCCAGATTGTGGAAATCCAGGCCATAGTAGAACATGAGCCCCCGTACAAATGGGTGGAGTGGAAAACCCAGTCCGCGGAGGAAGTGGGGAAGGAATACTACCCTCTCATGGGGCCTTGGGGTGGGGAGAAGCTGCCCCTCCTCAAGAAGCCGGTGCGCGATGTCTTTGGACAAGTATCCGGCTTTCCTTAGCTTTTTGACATGGCCCTCCGTGACGGAGGAGACCATCCACTTGCCTCCCGCTCCAGACATTGCTGGAGAAGGTTGAGGTGGGAAGTGCGGGCTTGGGCGCTGGAGCTTGAGTGTGCGGAAGATGGATAGGCAGAGGAAGAAGGCGTAGGTAAAAAGGTGGATCCTTATCCCCTTATATGGGCGGATGCGGCTATGCGTCCCCACCAGCCTAGTAAAACTCGCTTGCCTCCCAAGCGCCGTGATAAATGGCGCAGTTGGATTACCCACGTCCGTATTGATGAGAATCCCGTAAATGGGGGACACGATCTCTTCTTTGACAAGATGTGCCAAGGAAACCGTCTCGCAAAACGTGCTGAGGTGGAAAAGTAAAAACGAATCGAGTAAAAGACTTGGTCGTAGTGTGATGTCACACTGCGGAATATGTCAGCAGATTAGATTTGTGTTAATATTATTCTCTCTATGGCAATATGTGGAAGCTTTTTTGCAGAGCCGGACACTATCCTTGGTGTTTAAAATCTTCTTGAGGAATTTGGAGGAGGAACCTGCCTTGCAATGCCGAAGACAATCTACGCACCGGACTCGTCGTCATTGAAGCCTGGTTCAGGGGCTACTGAGGGAGTCCTGGATTAGGGGGTGTTCGGGTAGCCGGACTATACCATCAGCCGGACTCCAGGACTACGAAGATACAGGATTGAAGACTTCGTCCCGTGTCCGGATGGGACTTTCCTTGGCGTGGAAGGCACGCTTGGCGATGCGGATATTCAAATCTCCTACCATTGTAACCGACTTTGTGTAACCCTAACCCTCTCCGGTGTCTATATAAACCGGAGGGTTTTAGTCCGTAGGACAACTTCATCATACAACAATCATACCATAGGCTAGCTTCTAGGGTTTAGCCTCCTTGATCTCGTGGTAGATCCAGTCTTGTACTACCCATGTCATCAATATTAATCAAGCAGGACGTAGGGTTTTACCTCCATCAAGAGGGCCCGAACCTGGGTAAAACTTCGTGTCCCTTGTCTCCTGTTACCATCCGGCCTAGACGCACAGTTCGGGACCCCCTACCCGAGATCCGCCGGTTTTGACACCGACAGACGTCATTGGGCTGAACGTGTGCTGAACTCGGAGGTGTCGTACGTTCGGTACTTGATCGATCGGATCGTGAAGACGTACGACTACATCAACCGCGTTGTGCTAACGCTTCCGCTTTCGGTCTACAAGGGTACATGGACAACACTCTCCCCTCTCATTGCTATGCATCACCATGATCTTGCGTGATGAGGACATCAATACCATTGTTACACCCACAGCCCCTACTGTTACATATACTGGACCAATTACTAGAGCTCGCGCACGCCAATTAAATTACCAGGTACTTTCGTTTCTTGGTAATGATTCTAATGTTCATGAGATTATGATGCTGCCTAAATTGGATACATTTGTTTTGCTTACAAATGAAGGGCCTAGCTTGGAGAAGGATGAACATTGGAGCAAGAACACGCATGGAGTTGATGGCATGCGCAAGGGGATCAAGAACGGAGTTACAAGTGATGATTTCATGACTTTGAAGCCGCCATAAGGAGTGCATGAAGCCTTGGACGAAATATACAAGATGCTACTTCATAATATTCGTCCATAGGCTATTCTAGGTGCTGCGTCACCTTATTAATGGGCCAGGCCCATGTAATTTCGAAATACTTAAGTATAGGCTATTTTTAGAGTCCGTATGTGTGGGGAAACAAGAGTTAGGGTTGGTTTCGGACCCCACCCTCAAGGGCCACGAAATTCCCCCCTCTTCCTCCATATATACAGCCCTTAGGGCGTCATTTAGACTTTGGGTTTTGTTTAGATTAAAAGTTCGCCATAGCTGCAACTTCGCGTACTTCGTTTGTGTCCAACGACCAGACCAAGACGTCACAGAACCCCACCTTGATCAATAAAGCTTTCATCTTATATTCGCAATATCCCGATTGCAATCTCAGTTTCTTGCTTGTTCTTCGTTTGCTCGCAGGAAAACAGACCCTCGTGGTCAGGTTGATCGTGCTTCGGCGTGGTCAATAACCCTCGGAAGTTGGTTTAGCGATTGCTAAGGCGCGACGTCTCGCACGTTCTTAGTCGGATCGTCAAGGTCGACTCCCACAAAAAATGATAGCCACCATCTCATCGAAACATCAGGACACCTTAGCCTCTATCATGTGGTATTAGATTTCCAGGTTGCTCGGTGAGATTTTACAGTTTTTCGTAGATTAGATCGAGTCTGTTCTTCATACCTACAGTCCACGAAAAAGCCAGAAAAAAATTAGGGTTAGTTCATCATATCCGAACCAATCTGAGCCTTTGCATAATCTTTTTAGGGTTTTTGCTTTGTTGAATTTGCGGTTGCATCGTCGTGTCAAGTTGCTGGTCTTAGAGCTAGTCTTTTAGAGTTTCGAGTTCTGGTCATAAGTTGTCACGCCGCCGCCGCACCATCATCATCGCCTTGCCATCTACCACCATTGCTTCTCCGCCACTGCTCTGAATCCGTATCCACATACCACCACCAATCCGTATCCATATACCACCACCAATCCGTATCCATATACCACCACCGCTGCCATATACCACAACCATATATCCACCACCAATCTGAGTTCTTCTCATATTAGGTTTGTTCTTGAGATCAATCTAAATTCTGATTCATGTTTCCTTGCCTGCGTAGGTCTCGAAAAAAAAAGGAGTCTGGAGACCCCCGGGCAGTTTTTAGGCCAAAATTTTCACGGGCAATTTTTTTTCCCTATCCTATTTTTAGGCTTTTCTGAGTCTTTTGAGCCACGTGCCATCATAGTGATTTTTTGTCGCACTTTTTCGTCGTCGCTGCCCTGATTTCCGGAAAAAAGTGAAAAAAAAAATTCGTGCCCATCCTATCAGTTTGACGAGGGAAGAGTTTTGAGACACTCGCCATTATAGTGATTTTTCGCAAAAAAAAAGACGAGCACAAAAAAAAGGATCTCAAAAAAAAGAGCGAAAAAAAAGAGTTCCAGAGTGTGCTTTTCCCTTATTTACGTGCAGCGCCGTGATTTTGTTAGTATTCTAGGCTCGCGTCTCTAGCACGGTCTAGCCTAGGACCAGCACAGTACCGTCGTTGAGCGTTTATTCAACTTTGCATCTCTGAATTGATTATTGCTGACCCTTTTTGCTACCATACTATAAGCCTTCCCAGCTCCACATACATCTACGTCGTGCGTTTGACTCTCCCTGGCAATCGCTCTATCCAAGCTTTTGAGAAGTTTTGACTACAACGGTTGCCGATCACCTCCTGCTGCTGGGTAAGAACTGGTAAGAATTTGAGATTTGCTTGACGGATTTGTGACACCCGCCACCACCACCACTTGTTAGTGGTATGTAGGATCATATTCTTGTGTGTTTCTATTGCTGCTAACCATGCCAGGATCACAAGCCGACGAGACTGACTGGGAGAACTTGACGAACAAGGAGCTTCATGATACGTTTCAGCAGATGATGAGTGGACAGGTGCAAGATGTGATAAACATATTTGAAGAGGCCATGTTGAAGATAGATGGCATGGAGAAGACGTTTGAAACAAAGCTCGATAACAAGTTTGCTGAATTGCTTTCACGTTTTCCACCACCGCCACCGGCTGCTCCTGCCGCACGTCTGCAACAACAGCAACAACATCGACTACCTCCACGTCGGGAAACAGCCCTCTGCCGAGCGAGCCGTGTCCCTCTTCAGTCGGGCCAAAAATGCTGGTGCTGCTGTTGATACTTCTGTGGCTCCTACTGCTGATGTGGAGGAGGATGATTATGTGGGAGATTATGAGGATGAGGTTGATCAAAATCAGAACTACGTGCCACCACCAGCACAGCAACCACCAGGTCGTCCACATGCAAATAATGGCAATGGTAGGGCTCACCCTCAAGTACGAGATCATGACCATCTCCCTAAACTAAAATTGAATATTCCACCATTTGAGGGTAGATATGTTCCTGATATATATCTTACTTGGGAGTTAGAAACTGAACAACGATTTACATGTTTACAATATCCCGAGGAGAGACGTGTTCCTGCTGCTGTTTGTGCGTTCACTGGTTTTGCATGTGTTTGGTGGTCTGAGCATTGTAGATTATATCCTATTCCGGCTACTTGGGCTGCTTTGAAAACTGCTATGCGTACTCGTTGGGTTCCACCATATTATCAACGTGAATTACTTCAAAAATTGCAGCGCTTAAGACAGGGAAAAAATTCTGTAGAAGAATATTATCAGGAATTACAAACTGGCATGATTAGATGTGGTATTGTTGAGGAGAATGAAGCTATGCTTGCACGTTTTATGGGTGTATTAAATAAAGAGATTCAGACGATTCTAGAGTATAAGGAGTATACTAATATCACTCGTTTATTCCATCTTGCTTGTAAAGCTGAACGTGAAGTGCAGGATCGACAGGCATTGGCGCGGACTAACTTTTCTGCAGGTCGACCTTCATCATGGACACCACGTGCATCATCTACTTCCACACGTTCTGCTACACCGGCGCCTCCGTCGGCTGCCACCTCCAACCGTGATACAATAAAGCAGGCACAATCACCACTATCTGCCAAGAGCACACCTTCTGGGCCTGCAAAGAGTTCTTCTTCATCCATGGCATCAACAGGGCAAACACATGATATTATTTGTCGATGTTGCAAGGGTGGAGGTCATTATGCGAGAGAATGCCCATCTAAGCGTGTGATGATTGTTATTGAGGATGGTGGGTATGAGTCCGCTAGTGACTATGATGAGGAGACTTTGGCTCTTATTACACGTGAAGAACACGGTGGAGACGATTCTGATCATGAGACACAATACATGGCTCCTGAAGATGCTGAAAGGTATGAATGTTTAGTTGCTCAACGTGTTTTGAGTGTGCAGGTTACACAAGCTGAGCAAAATCAGAGGCATAATTTGTTCCATACAAAGGGAGTTGTGAAGGAACGTTCTGTTCGCGTGATCATAGATGGAGGGAGCTGCAATAACTTGGCTAGCATGGAGATGGTGGAGAAGCTATCTCTCACCACAAGACCACATCCACATCCTTACTACATCCAATGGTTCAACAACAGCGGCAAGGTTAAGGTAACACGTACTGTTCGTGTGCATTTTAGTATCTCTACATATGCTGATTATGTTGATTGTGATGTGGTACCTATGCAAGCATGTTCCTTATTACTTGGTAGACCATGGCAATTTGATACAAATTCTGTACACCATGGTAGAAACAATCAGTATACTCTTGTTCATAATGATAAAAATATTACTTTGCTTCCTATGACTCCTGATTCCATTTTGAAAGATGATATTAATAGAGCTAATAAAGCAAAACAGGAGACAAATAAGAGTGAAAATCAGATTGTGGCAAAAGAATTTGAGCACCAAATGAAGCCTAATAATAAACCATCTACTGTTGTTTCTGAAATTAAATTGAAAAGTGCATGTTTACTTGCCACCAAATCTGATATTGATGAGCTAGATTTTAGCAAATCTGTTTGCTATGCTTTTGTGTGCAAAGAGGCATTATTTTCATTCGAGGACGTGCCTTCCTCTTTGCCCCTGCTGTCACTAACATTTTGCAGGAGTTCACTGACGTCTTTCCACAAGACGTGCCACCGGGATTACCACTTATTCGCGGGACTGAGCATCAAATTGACTTAATTCCCGGTGCTTCGCTACCCAACCGTGCACCATACCGTACCAATCCAGAGGAGACGAAGGAGATTATTCGTCAAGTACAAGAACTGCTCGACAAAGGTTATATACGCGAACCCCTTAGTCCTTGTGCTGTTCCTATCATTTTTGTGCCGAAAAAGGATGGTACGTCGCGTATGTGCGTTGATTGTAGAGGCATTAATAATATTACTATTCGTTATCGTCATCCTATTCCTAGGCTAGATGATATGCTTGATGAATTGAGTGGCTCTACAATATTCTCCAAAGTTGATTTGCATAGTGGATACCATCAAATTCGTATGAAATTGGGTGCTGAATGGAAAACAGCTTTAAAACTAAGTTTGGATTATATGAGTGGTTAGTCATGCCTTTTGGGTTAACTAATGCACCTAGTACTTTCATGAGCTTAATGAACGAAGTTTTACGTGCTTTCATTGGACGATTTGTGATAGAGGCAAAGGTGTCCCGTCTTTCGATGAGATGATGGATATCGCTTTGGTGGCAGTCGACTTTGACGATCCGACTGCGAACGTGCGAGGACGTCGCACCTTAGCAATCGCTAAACCAACTCCGAGAGGTTATTGACCACGCCGGAGCACGATCAACCTGACCACGAGGGTCTGTTTCCTGCGAGCAAACGAAGAACAAGCAAGAAACTGAGATTGCAATCTAGATATTGCGAATATAAGATGAAAGCTTTATTGATCAAGGTGGGGTTCTGTGACGCCTTTGTCTGGTCGTTGAACACAAACGAAGTACGCGAAGTTGCAGCTATGGCGAACTTTTAATGTAAACAAAACCCAAAGTCTAAACGATGCCCTAAGGGCTGTATATATGGAGGAAGAGGGGGGAATTTCGTGACCCTTGGTGGAGGGGTCCGAAATCAACCCTATCTCTTGTTTCCCCACACATACGAACTCTAAAAATAGCCTATACTTATGTATTTCGAAATTACATGGGCCTGGCCCAATAATAAGGTGACGCAGCACCTATAATAGCCTCGGGACGAAATTTATGAAGTGGCATCTTGTATATTCCGTCCAAGGCTTCATGCACCCATTATGGTGGCTTCAAAGTCCTGAAATCATCACTTGTAACTCCGTTCTTGCTCCCCTTGCGCATGCCATCATCTCCATGCTTGTTCTTAATCCAGTGTTCATCCTTCTCCAAGCTAGGCCCTTCATTTGTAAGCAAAACAAATGTATCCAATTTAGGCAGCATCATATTCTCATGAACATTAGAATCATTACCAAGAAACGAAAGTACCTGGTAATTTAGTTGGCGTGCGCGAGCTCTAGTAATTGGTCCAGTATTTATAGCAGCAGGGGCTGTGGGTGTAACAATTGTATTGATGTCCTCGTCATCCTCCCCTTCTTGAAATAAAGTCGTCCTCGACGGAAGTTCATCTTCCTCACCCAAATAAGGCTTCAAATCTGCAATGTTAAAAGTGGGACTAACCCCAAAATCTGCAGGCAGCTCAAGTTTATATGCATTATCATTTATTTTCTCTAACACCTTAAAGGGACCATCAGCACGTGGCATTAACTTTGATTTGCGCAAATCCGGAAATCTATCCTTACGCAAATGTAACCAAACAAGATCTCGAGGTGCAAACACAACATGTTTTCTACCCTTATCTCCAGCAAGTTTGTATTTAGAATTCATACACTCAATGTTTTCCTTAGTTAACTCATGCATTTTTAAAATCAATTCAGCACGTTGTTTAGCATCAAAATTAACCTTCTCCGAAGATGGAAGAGGCAACAAATCAATAGGTGCACGAGGTAGGAAACCATACACAACTTCAAAAGGGCATATCTTAGTAGTAGAATGCAATGAACGATTATAAGCAAATTCAATATGAGGCAAGCATTCCTCCCACATTTTCTTATTATTCTTAATAACAGCCCTAAGCATAGTAGACAACATTCTATTGACTACTTCAGTTTGTCCATCAGTTTGGGGGTGACAAGTAGTACTAAAAAGCAGTTTAGTCCCCAACTTAGCCCATAAACATCTCCAAAAGTGGCTAAGAAATTTAGTATCACGATCTGAAACAATAGTATTTGGCACACCATGCAAGCGAATAATTTCACGAAAGAACAAATCAGCAACATTAACAGCATCATCGCTTTTATGACATGGTATAAAGTGTGCCATTTTCGAGAATCTATCCACGACAACAAATATGCTATCCCTCCCCTTCTTTGTTCGAGGTAAACCTAAAACAAAGTCCATAGATATATCCTCCCAAGGAACACTAGGTACAGGCAAAGGCATATATAAACCATGAGGATTGAGTCGTGACTTAGCTTTTTGACATGTAGTGCAGCGAGCAATAAAACGCTCAACATCCCGTCTCATCTTTGGCCAAAAGAAATGTGTAGCAAGTACGTCCTCCGTCTTCTTCACGCCAAAGTGTCCCATTAATCCTCCTCCATGCGCCTCCTGCAACAACAAAAGACGAACGGAGCTAGCTGGAATGCATAGCTTGTTAGCACGAAACACAAATCCATCGTTAACGACGAACTTGGTCCACATTCTTCCTTCTTTACAATTCTGCATTACATCTTTAAAATCAGCATCATGCACATATTGATCTTTGATGGTCTCCAAACCAAATATTTTGAAGTGAAGTTGTGAAAGCATAGTATAGCGGCGAGACAATGCATCAGCAATAACATTTCCTTTTCCCTTCTTGTGTTTAATGACATAAGGAAAAGTCTCAATGAATTCAACCCATTTAGCATGTCTACAATTCAGTTTAGCTTGACTTTTAATATGTTTCAAAGATTCATGATCAGAATGTATAACAAATTCTTTGGGCCATAAATAATGTTGCCATGTTTCTAAAGTCCGAACAAGAGCATATAATTCCTTATCATAAGTAGAATAATTCAGACTAGGCCCACTCAATTTTTCAGAAAAGTATGCAACAGGTTTGCCATCTTGTAATAACACACCGCCTAATCCAATTCCACTAGCATCACATTCAAGCTCAAAAGTCTTATTAAAATCAGGAAGTTGGAGTAAAGGAGCATGTGTCAACTTATCTTTCAATACCGAGAAGGCTTCTTCCTGTGCAGTACCCCAAAGAAAAGGCACATCTTTCTTTGTAAGCTCATTGAGAGGTGCAGCAATGGTGCTGAAATCTCTCACAAAACGCCTATAGAATCCAGCGAGGCCAAGAAAACTCCTCACTTGTGTGACTGTTTTGGGTTGCGGCCAACTCTCAATAGCTTCAATCTTGGCTTTATCAACTTCAATTCCCTGTGGAGTAATAACATAGCCAAGAAAAGATACTCGGTCGGTGCAAAAGGTGCACTTCCCAAGGTTACCAAACAAACGTGCATCACGTAGAGCAATAAAAACAACACGTAAATGTTCCAAATGTTCTTCCAAAGATCTGCTATAAATCAATATGTCATCAAAGTAAACTACCACAAATCGTCCAATGAAAGCACGTAAAACTTCGTTCATTAATCTCATGAAAGTACTAGGTGCATTAGTTAACCCAAAAGGCATGACTAACCACTCATGTAATCCAAACTTAGTTTTGAATGCTGTTTTCCATTCATCTCCCAATTTCATACGAATTTGATGGTATCCACTACGCAAATCAACTTTGGAGAATATTGTAGAGCCACTCAATTCATCAAGCATATCATCTAGCCTAGGAATAGGATGACGATAACGAATAGTAATATTATTAATGCCTCTACAATCAACACACATACGTGATGTACCATCCTTTTTCGGCACTAGAATAATAGGAACAGCACAAGGACTAAGGGATTCGCGTATATAACCTTTGTCGAGAAGCTCTTGTACTTGACGCATAATCTCCTTCGTCTCCTCTGGATTGCTACGGTATGGTGCACGGTTTGGCAGTGAAGCACCGGGAATTAAGTCAATCTGATGCTCAATCCCTCGAATAGGCGGTAATCCCGGTGGCACGTCTTGTGGAAAGACGTCAGCGAACTCCTGAAAAATGTTAGTGACAGCAGGAGGCAAAGAGGAAGGCACGTCCTCGAATGAAAATAATGCCTCTTTGCACACAAAAGCATAGCAAACAGATTTGCTGAAATCTAGCTCATCAATATCAGATTTGGTGGCAAATAAACATGCACTTTTCAATTTAATTTCAGAAGCAACACTAGATGGTTTATTATTAGGCTTCATTTGTTGCTCAAATTCTTTTGCCACAATCTAATTTTCACTCTTATTCGTCTCCTGTTTTGCTTTATTAGCTCTATTAATATCATCTTTCAAAATGGAATCAGGAGTCATAGGAAGCAAAGTAATATTTTTATCCTTATGAACAAGAGTATAGTGATTGTTTCTACCATGGTGTACAGAATTTTTATCAAATTGCCATGGTCTACCAAGTAATAAGGAACATGCTTGCATAGGTACCACATCACAATCAACATAATCAGCATATGTAGAGATACTAAAATGCACACGAACAGTACGTGTTACCTTAACCTTGCCGCTGTTGTTGAACCATTGGATGTAGTAAGGATGTGGATGTGGTCTTGTGGTGAGAGAAAGCTTCTCCACCATCTCCATGCTAGCCAAGTTATTGCAGCTCCCTCCATCTATGATGACGCGCACAGAACGTTCTTTCACAACTCCCTTGGTATGGAACAAATTGTGCCTCTGATTTTGCTCAGCTTGTGTGACCTGCACACTCAAAACACGTTGAGCAACTAAACATTCATACCTGTCAGCGTCTTCAGCAGCCATGTATTGCGTCTCATGATCAGAATCATCTCCACCATGTTCTTCACGTGTAATAAGAGCCAAAGTCTCCTCATCATAGTCACTAGCGGACTCCTATCCACCATCCGCGGTAGCAATCATCACACGTGGAGATTTGCATTCTCTCGCATAATGACCTCCTCCCTTACAACGATGACAAATAATATCACTTGTGTGCCCTGTTGATGCCATGGAAGAAGCAGAACTCTGTGCAGGCCCAGCAGGTGTGCTCTTTGGCAGATAATGGTGGTTGTGCCTGTTTTCTTGTATCACAACTGGAGGAGACACCTGATTGAGGTGCTGGTGCAGTTGAAGTAGAAGATGCACGCGGTGTCCATGATGAAGGTCGGCCTGCAGAAAAGTTAGTTTGCACCAATGCTTGTCGATCCTGCACTTCACGTTCAGCTTTACAAGCAAGATGGAATAAACGAGTGATATTAGCATACTCCTTATAGTCTAGAATGGTCTGAATCTCTCTATTTAATCCACCCAGAAAACGTGCAAGCATAGCTTCATTCTCCTCAACAATACCACATCTAATCATGCCAGTTTGTAATTCCTGATAATATTCTTCTACAGAATTTTTTCCTTGTCTTAAGCGCTGTAATTTCTAAAGCAATTCACGTTGATAATATGGTGGAACCCAATGAGTATGCATAGCAGTTTTCAAAGCAGCCCAAGTAGTTGGAATAGGATATAATCTACAATGTTCAGACCACCATACACATGCAAAACTAGTGAAAGCACAAACAGCAGCGGCAACCCGTCTCTCCACGGGATATTGTAAACATGTAAATCGTTGTTCAGTTTCTAACTCCCAAGTAAGATATATATCAGGAACATATCTACCCTCGAAAGGTGGAATATTCAATTTCAGTTTAGGAAGATGGTCATGATCTCGTACCTGAGGGAAAGCCCTACCATTGTGATTATTTGCATGTGGACGACCTGGTGGTTGTGGTGCAGGTGGTTGCACGTAGTTCTGATTTTGAGCAACCTCATCCTCGTAATCTCCCACATAATCATCCTCCTCCGCATCAGCAGCAGGAGCCACAGAAGTATCAACAGCAGCACCAACAGTTTGGCCAAACGCAAGAGGAACACGGCTCGCTCGGCGGAGATCTGTTTCGCGACGTGGAGGTAGTCGTTGTTGTTGTTGTTGGAGAGGTGCGTTGGGTGCAGCGGGTGGTGGTGGTGGAAGACGCGCGAGCAATTCATTAAACTTGTTATCGAGCTTTGTTTCGAACGTCTTCTCCATGCCATCTATCTTCTCCATGGCCTCTTCAAATCTGTTTAGCACATCTTGCACCTGTCCACTCATCATTTGCTGAAATTTATCATGCAAATCCTTATTCGTCATGTTCTCCCAGTCAGTCTCGTCGGCTTGTGATCCTGGCATATTTAGCAGCAATAGAAACACACAAGAATATGATCCTACAGACTACTAACAAGAGGTGGTGGTGGGTGTCAGAAATCCGTCAAGCAAATCTCAAATTCTTACCAGTTCTTACCCAGCAACAGGCGGTGATCGGCAACCGTTGTAGTCAAAAACTCTCAAAGCTTGGATGGAGCGATTACCAGGGAGAGTCAACGCATGACTTAGATGTATGTGGAGCTGGGAAGGCTTATAATATGGTAGCAAAAAGGGTCAGCAATAATCAATTCAGAGATGCAAAGTTGAATAAACGCTCAACGACGGTACTGTGCTGGTCCTAGGCTAGACTATGCTAGAGACGCGAGCCTAGAACACCAACAAAATCACGGCGCGGCACGTAAACAAGGGAAAAGCACACTCTGGATTTTTTTTCGCTCTTTTTTTTGTGCTATTTTTTTTGCGCTGCTTTTTTTTGCGAAAAATCACTATAATGGCGAGTGTCTCAAAACTCTTCCTAGGTAAAACTGACAGGATGGGCACGAAATTTTTTCGACCAATTTTTTTTCGACTGCCCGGACCCAAAAACTGGAAACGGGCCAAAAAAAACTTCCTATAATGGCACCTGTCTGAAAACACTCAGAAACACCTAAAAATAGGATAGCCAGAATTTTTTTTTCTGAAACCTACTCCGGCAAGGAAACACGAATGGGAATCTAGATGGATCTCGAAAACAAACCTAATATGACAAGAACTCGGATTGGTGGTGGATATATGGTAGTAGATGGCAGCGGTGGTGGTATATGACAGCGGTGGTTGATGAGGACATCAATACCATTGTTACACCCACAGCCCCTACTGCTACATATACGGGACCAATTACTAGAGCTCGCGCACGCCAATTAAATTATCAGGTACTTTCGTTTCTTGGTAATGATTCTCATGTTCATGAGAATATGATGCTGCCTAAATTGAATACATTTGTTTTGCTTACAAATGAAGGGCCTAGCTTGGAGAAGGATGAACAGTGGAGCAAGAACAAGCATGGAGATGATGGCATGCGCAAGGGGAACAAGAACGGAGTTACAAGTGATGATTTCAGGACTTTGAAGCCACCATAATGGGTGCATGAAGCCTTGGACGAAATATACAAGATGCCACTTCATAAATTTCGTCCCGAGGCTATTATAGGTGCCGCGTCACCTTTTTATTGGGCCAGGCCCATGTAATTTCGAAATACATAAGTATAGGCTATTTTTAGAGTCCGTATGTGTGGGGAAATAAGAGATAGGGTTGATTTCGGACCCCTCCACCAAGGGCCACGAAATTCCCCCTCTCTTCCTCCATATATACAGCCCTTAGGGCACCGTTTAGACTTTGGGTTTTGTTTAGATTAAAAGTTCACCATAGCTGCAACTTCGCATACTTCGTTTGTGTTCAACGACCAGACAAAGGCGTCACAGAACCCCACCTTGATCAATAAAGCTTTCATCTTATATTCGCAATATCCAGATTGCAATCTTAGTTTCTTGCTTGTTCTTCGTTTGCTTGCAGGAAACAGACCCTCGTGGTCAGGTTGATCGTGCTCCGGCGTGGTCAATAACCTCTCGGAGTTGGTTTAGCGATTGCTAAGGCGCGGCGTCCTCGCACGTTCGTAGTCGGATCATCAAAGTCGACTTCCACCAAAGCGATATCCATCATCTCATCGAAAGACGGGACACCTTTGCCTCTATCAGTGGGTATCGACAGTTATGTTCTCTTTTGTTCGAATACGACCTATGTTTGAACAGGAAGCCCCCAAGTGACCATAAGAGTTGTTTAATGACGCTGATTCGAATACGATCCACGTCAGACCAAAGGGGTTAAGCTATGATTCAGATATGATCAAGAAGCCCCCTACTGGGTTTGGCAGTATGCCAATCAAGAGGGTATCGACAGCTATGTTCTCTTTGGTTCAAATACGACATATGTTTGAATAAGAAGCCCCCAAGTGATCATGGCTAGATTCAGATATGATCATAAGCCGTACCAGAGCGAAAGCCAGATTCAAATATGATCTGCTCCCTGTTGGTTGTTTCAACATCATGATAAGGAAGACATGTAAACCTTTGAGGATGAAAAGGACAGAGGCCCTGCTTTATTGCTTTTCATAATATATACATCAGCAAAAATATGTACATCCTGATAGCCGGTGGCTCAAGTATAGTAAGGCCAAAGATGAGAAATATTCCACGGCCGGCGGGTCTCCTCCTCTGACTTACGCAAGTCTTTATGCTCTCGAACATCAATGAGGTAATACGACCCGTTGTTCAGGTTCTTGCTGACCACAAAGGGTCCTTCCCAAGGGGGGGATAGCTTGTGCATATCAGATTGATCCTCGATGAGCCGGAGCACTAAGTCACCTTCCTGAGAAGGGGAATTTCGTGACCCTTGGTGGAGGGGTCCGAAATCAACCCTATCTCTTGTTTCCCCACACATACGGACTCTAAAAATAGCCTATACTTATGTATTTCGAAATTACATGGGCCTGGCCCAATAATAAGGTGATGCAGCACCTATAATAGCCTCGGAACAAAATTTATGAAGTGGCATCTTGTATATTTCGTCCGAGGCTTCATGCACACATTATGGTGGCTTCAAAGTCCTGAAATCATCACTTGTAACTCCGTTCTTGTTCCCCTTGCCCATGCCATCATCTCCATGCTTGTTCTTAATCCAATGTTCATCCTTCTCCAAGCTAGGCCCTTCATTTGTAAGCAAAACAAATGTATCCAATTTAGGCAGCATCATATTCTCATGAACATTAGAATCATTACCAAGAAACGAAAGTACCTGGTAATTTAGTTGGCGTGCGCGAGCTCTAGTAATTGGTCCAGTATTTATAGCAGCAGGGGCTGTGGGTGTAACAATTGTATTAATGTCCTCATCACGTATGCTTTTCGGTTTCTGTAATGCACCTGCTACCTTTCAAAGATGTATGACTACTATATTCTTTGATTTTGGTGAACATATTGTTGAGGTTTTCATGGATGATTTCTCTGTTTATGGGACTTGTTTTGATGATTACTTAAGCAACCTTGATCGAGTTTTGCAGAGATGTGAAGAAACTAATCTTGTCTTGAATTGAGAGAAGTGCCACTTTATGGTGAATGAAGGTCATAAATATCCGAAAGAGGTATTGAAGTAGACAAAGCTAAAGTATGCAATTGAAAAAATGCCATGTCCTAAAGATATTAAAGGTATACGAAGTTTCCTTGGTCACGCTGGTTTCTATAGAAGGTTTATGAAAGACTTCTCTAAAATTTCTAGGCCTCTTACTAATCTCTTGCAGAAATATGTTCCATTTGTTTTTGATGATGATTGTGTAGAAGCCTTTGAAACACTTAAGAAAGCCTTAACTTCTGCACCTATTGTTCAACCACCTGACCGGAACTTGCCTTTTGAAATTATGTGTGATTCTAGTGATTATGCTGTTGGTGTTGTTCTAGGACAAAGAGTTGATAAAAATTAAATGTTATCCATTATGCTAGTAAAACTCTAGACAATGCCCAAACAAATCATGCTACTATTGACAAAGAATTTTTAGCAGTTGTGTTTTTATGTGATAAATTCAGATCTTACATAGTTGACTCTAAAGTAATTGTTCACACTGGTCATGCTGCTATTAAATACCTTATGGAAAAGAAAGATGCTAAACCTAGGCTCATTAGGTGGGTTCTTTTGCTACAAGAATTTGATTTGCATATTACTGATAGAAAGGGAGCTGAGAATCCCGTAGCTGATAACCTGTCGAGATTGGAAAATATTCTTGATGACCCACTGCCTATTGATGACAGTTTTCCTGATGAACAATTAGCTGTTATAAAGGCTTCTCGTAATACTCCTTGTTATTCAGACTAGGCTACTTACATCGTTGCTAAATTTATACCACCTAGTTTCACATACTAACAAAAGAAAAACTTCTTCTTTGATTCAAGACATTACTTCTAGGATGACCCACATCTTTATAAAGGAGTAGTATTATTAGACGTTGTATACCTGAACATGAACAGGAACAAATCCTACAGAAGTGTCATTCCGAGGCCTATGGAGGACGCCACGCTGGAGATAGAACCACACATAAGGTATTGCAATCTAGTTTTTATTGGCATACTCTTTTCAAGGATGCTCGTAAGTTTGTCTTATCTTGTGACGAATGCCAAAGAATTGGTAATATTTCTAGACATCAGGAAATGCCTATGAACTATTCACTTGTTATTGAACCATTTGATGTTTGGGGGTTTGATTATATGGTATCTTTTACTTCCTCTAATGGGTATACACATATTTTAGTTGATGTTCATTACGTTACTAATTGGGTAGAAGCTATTCCAACTAGTAGTTCTAATCATAACACTTCTATTAAAATGCTTAAAGAAGTTCTTTTCCCGAGGTTCAGAGTTCCTAGATATTTAATGATCGATGGTAGTTCACATTTTATTCATGGTGCATTCCGAAAACTACTTTCTAAATATGATCTCAACCATAGAATTGCATCTCCTTATCATCCTCAATCTAGTTGTCAAGTTGAGTTGAGAAATAGAGAAATAAAGCTAATTTTGCAAATGGCCGTCAATAGATGTAGAAAGAATTGGTCTAAGAAACTTGATGATGCATTGTGGCCGTATAGAACTGCTTATAAAAATCCTATGGGTATGTCTAAATATAAAATGGTTTATGGAAAAGCATGTCATTTACCTCTTGAGTTAGAACATAAAGCATATTGGGCAATTAAAGAAATCAACTATGATTTTAAACTTGTCGATGAGAAGAGGTTATTTGATATTAGCTCATTAGATGAATGGAGAACCCAAACCTATGAAAATGCCAAGTTATTTAAAGAAAAAGTTAAAATATGGCATGATAAAAGAATTCAAAAACGGGAATTCAAAGTGGGTGAGTATGTTCTATTGTACAATTTTCGTTTCAAATCCTTTGCAGGAGAACTTCTCTCTAAATGGGAAGGACCGTATATCATCGAAGAAGTCTATTATTATGGAGCTATTTAGATCAATAATTCTGAAGGCACTAATACAAGGGTGGTCAATGGACAAAGAATTAAGCATTATATCTCAGGTACACCAATTAATGTTGAAACTAACATTATTCAAACTATGACACCGGAGGAACACATAGAGAGACTTTCCAGAACACTCCAGAACCCTAAAAAGGAATAGGTATGTGATACGGTAAGTAAACCGACTCCAAAAATTCCATAAAAAATACTTTCTACGAGTTTTGGAATATTAGAAAATTACAAAAGTAAGAAACAACCGAGGGGACCCATGAGGTGCACACGAGGCACCGGGGCGCGCCCACTCCCCCTGGGCGCGCCCTGGTGGCTGGTGGGCCCCTCGTGAGCCTTCCTGACTCCGTTTTCTTCTGGAATACTTTGTTTCAAGATAAAAAGTCTTTATATATACTCTCGAACGTGTTGACCATCATATTGCAGAAGTATCTTCTGTTCTTGTTTCATGCTATTTTTCTGCCAGATCTAGATCGCCATGGCTCCACCAAGCTTCTCCAAGGACAAGTTCTATGAGAAGGTCATCAACCCCTACCTACCGGAGGTGATGAAACACCCTCAAGCCATTGAGATGCGTGAGGGGGTGCTTCAGTCCGGATGTTCAAGGGCACAAGAAGACAGGAAGCATGGAGGCCAGGCTTGAAGCTGTGGAGCAAGAGATGTTCAAGTGCCAGGGGATGGTTGAACACACACTCAGTGCCAACCACTCCATGATCATGGAATTCACCCATGAGCACACGGTGGATGGCAAGTCAATGGGGGACATCATCTTCAAGCTGAACAAGCGAGTCAACTATCTCCAAGGACAAATCTATGATCTTCAAAATCAAAATTTTCAGTATGAGGCAAGATTTAAAGGTATGAGTTTAGCTGCAAGTTTGAGGACTACGGAGACTCGTTCATCCTTTTATGATGGGGAACCTATACCATGGAAGCCGGAGGACAAGCCCACTACTTCATCACCACCATCATCACCGAAGATAGAAAGTTGAGTACACGGGTATGGGCACTCCCCTTGGCTTGTGCCAAGCTTGGGGGAGGTGGCCCAGTATCGTATCACCAACACTTTTATTATCTTTACCTATTTTTAGTTCGATCCTTAGTTATTTCATGATTTAGTTGAATAAAAGTTTAGTATGATCTATTTTCAAGTGCTAGTTTTGTGATCTATTTATCTATGTAATCGAGTTGAGAGTTATATAATAAAGAGTAGCTTGAGTTTTTGCTTCTTTACTTTTATGTTTCAATCTTAGTAATGAAAATAATGGAAAGATCATATGCTAATCTTTTGGAAAGTAATGACATTACATAAGGAAAAGTGTAAGTTGTAAAATTTATTGAAGGTTAACAAACATAACATTGGTTAACGTTGCAATCCATGAAAGAATTAGTAAGGAAAGAGAAGATTGACATGCAAATATACTATCTTGGACATCTTTTATGATTGTGAGCCCCCATTAAGTATTTTATATCAAATTGTTGACGTTGGACAAGGAAGACAACGTAATGAGTTATGTCTGCTTATATTCACAGAGAAGTTATATTGTTATAGATCCTCCAACATGTGGTGCTTGCTCAATATCTTTGCTAGCCAAAAATATGCACCAAGTAGAGATACTACTTGTGCATCCAAAAGCCCTTAAACCCAATTTAATGTCATGAGAGTCTACTATATCTACCTATGAATTGAATAAGATCCTTCAAGTAACACTACTGCGGGATGCTGCTAACGCGACACTACAATTAGAGACCCTTCGACGAAACTGTGTGCGATGCATTAATCACAAACGGTGGTGTAATAAACCCGTAAAAATGAGATGAACTATTTGCGATTGCGTACTCATCAAACATGATTCAGATCAGAGGTGCATGTGCGATGTGTGGCATACGGTTAATCCATATGAACTATTTGCGATGATCTAGAACAACAGAAACGGCCAGCCAGATGAGGGTGTGTGCAATATATGACATACAGTTTACTAGGATGAACTGTGTGTGATTAGGCAACACAATAGAAACGGTCAGCCAGATCAAGGTGTGTGCGATGGAGGGCATACAATTCACTCGAATGAATTGTTTGCGATGAGCCAAGACAATAGAAACGGTTCAACTGAACAAGATGTGTGTGATACGCGGCAAACATGTCCGTAATCAGAAATGTGTGCAAAGACCAATAATAACACATACGATTGCTGCTAATAAGCCGTGTGATTTGCTCTGTCTATAGAAGAACAACATATATATATATATATATATATATATATATAACTAAAATAAACATCCAATTACATAAGTGACTATACAGATCATTTGTACACACCTCAATAAATAATTGCATGCATTCTAAACTAGGAGAAACGATCGTCTACTCATCTACTTATTTTGATGCTCCCGCCACTGCTCTGTGGCTCGATCCCTGGTTTGGGGGAGGACGAAGACACTTCCTCATGTCAACGATCCGCCTATACATCTCGTAGCTTGTGTACGCATCCTTGGATGTGTACTTGACATGTTCATCATCCACTCTCTCATGCCAGGCACTGTGCCAGGCATTCCTGTCCTTCTTGCTCTCATCCTTCATCTTCATGTAGTAGGGGTCGATGATGTCCGAGGCGAGGTCAACTAGGGAGTTCTGTTTGTTGTTGTCGCTGCCCCAGACCTTGTAGTGGTCACGGATGTTGACAAGATTCTGGTATGTCAAGCCCGAAACCTTGAGTGCTTTTAGATCGTTGGTGGTGTCCACCGTAGCAAAACTGTAGTCGGAGCTGTTGATAAACCTGGAGAAATGCTCGCAAAGCCTTGTGGCCAGGTGGTAGTGGTAGACAAGGACGTCATGTCGCACGCACAACTCGGCGACGACAACCTTTCGATCTTGCCCGGCATGACTGCTGGTGAACTCGAGGTCGAAGCTGACCACTTGGTACTTGTCCTCAACAAGGAACTGCTCCATACTTTGGAAGGAGCTCTCCACCGAGACCGGCTAATTTGTGTACCCCTCACGTGGGTGTCCACCACGTGATGCGTGGTGAACTGCTCCCGTTGTCATCATCGACCGCTGGGAGCGCCATTGGAGCCATGGGGAGCGCCATTGGAACTGTTGGATGTCCTCTCTGTATGTGTCATCGTGGATGTTCTTACCGTAGCGTGTGGCGCGAGAGATGAAGGTAAATGGCCGCGGGAATAAATGGGGGCCTGGTGGCCTGGATTCTCGACGCGTCCACATGACAGTTTTTGCAGCGGGTAACTGCATCGTGGGGCCGCGCCCGATGCAACCGCATGCATAATGGCAGCATGAACG
This sequence comes from Triticum dicoccoides, assembly GCF_002162155.2. Classification (NCBI taxonomy): domain Eukaryota; kingdom Viridiplantae; phylum Streptophyta; class Magnoliopsida; order Poales; family Poaceae; genus Triticum; species Triticum dicoccoides. The sequence continues at coordinate 299,753,664 of NC_041382.1, read as the reverse complement.
TGCGTGATTGTGCGCCGGCCCCAGACACTGGCAGCACGCTGATAATCCACAAGTATAGGGGATCACAACAATTTTCGATGGTAGAGTATTCAACCCAAATTTATTGATTCGACACAAGGGGAGCCAAAGAATATTCTCAAGTATTAGCAGCTGAGTTGTCAATTCAACCACACCTGAAAGACTTAATATCTACAACAAAATATTTAGTAGCAAAGTAGTATGAGAAGTAACGGTAAGGGTGGCAAAATTAACAGTAGCAGTTTTGTAGCAATTGTAACAGTGGCAATGGCAAAGTAACGTAGCAAAGATCAATATGTGAAAAGCTCGTAGGCAATGGATCAATGATGGATAATTATGTCGGATGGCATTCATCATGCATCAGTTATAACCTAGGGTGACACAGAACTAGCTCCAATTCATCAACATAATGTAGGCATGTATTTTTAATATAGTCATGCATGCTTATGGAAAAGAACTTGCATGACATCTTTTGTCCTACCCTCCCGTGGCAGCGGGGTCCTAATGGAAACTAAGGGATATTAAGGCCTCCTTTTAATAGAGAACCAGAACAAAGCATTAGCACTTAGTGAATACATGAACTCCTCAAACTACGGTAATCACCAGAAAGAATCCCAATTATTAACACCTTGGGGTATGTGGATCATAACTCGTAATAGGTGTCTACAACTTGCATGATAGGATCAAGAACACAAATATATTCATGGAAACATAATAGGTTCAGATCTGAAATCATGGCACTCGGGCCCTAGTGACAAGCATTAAGCATAGAAAAGTTATAGCAACATCAATCTCAGAACATAGTGGATACTAGGGATCAAACACTATCAAAACTAACTCGATTACATGATAAATCTCATCCGACCCATCACCGTCCAACAAGCCTACGATGGAATTACTCACGCACGGCGGTGAGCATCATGAAATTGGTGATGGAGGATGGTTGATGATGATGATAGTGTCGATTTCCCCTCTCCAGAGCCCAAAACGGACTCCAGATCTGCCCTCCTGATGAAGAACAGGAGGTCGCAGCAGCTCCGTATTGTAAAACGTGATGAACTTTTCTCTATTTTTTTCTCCTTGAACGTGAATTATGGAGTTGGAGTTGAGGTCGGTGGAGGTCCAGGGGACCCACAAGGCAGGGGGCGCGCCCTCCACCCTTTTTGTCAGCAGGTGGGTACCCCTCGGTTGATTCTTTCGCCAAGTTTTTTATCTATTCCAAAAATATTCTTCATAGATTTTCAGGTCATTCCGAGAACTTTTATTTCTGCACAAAAATAACACCAAGGCAATTTTGCTGAAAACAATGTCAGTCCGGTTAGTTCCATTCAAATAATGCAAATTAGTGTCCAAAACATGGGCAAAAGAGTTTGGAAAAGTAGATACGATGGAGACATATCAACTCCCCCAAGCTGAACCCATTGCTTGTCCTCAAGAAATTCAGTTGACAAGCTGAAAGTGATAAAGAAAAACTTTTACAAACTCTCTTTGATCTTGTTGTTGCAAATATGTAAAGCCAACATTCAAGTTTTCAGCAAAGGTTATGAACTAACCATATTCACAATAACATTTAGGTCTCACATTTACTCGTATCAATATAATAATCAACTTAGCGAGCAATAATAATAAATCTCAGATGACAACACTTTTTCAAAACAATCATGATACGATATGACAAAATGGTATCTCAGTAGCCCTTTCTGAGACTGTAAAACATAAATGCAGAGCAAGATCAAGGACTGACTAGACATTGTATTTCATGGTAAAAGATATCCAGTCACAGTCATACATAATATCAATTAATAACAATGCATACAAATGACAGTGGTGCTCTCCAACTACTGCTTTTTATAAGAGGATGATGACTCAGCAATAAAAGTAAATAGATAGGCCTTTCGCAGAGGGAAGCAGGGATTTACAGAGGTGCCAGAGATCGAGCTTTAAAACAGAGATGAATATAATTTTGAGCGGTATGCTTTCATTCTCAACATAACAACCAAGAGATCTCGATATCTTCCATACTAGATACATTATAGGCAGTTCCCAAACAGAATGGTAAAGTTTTTACTCCCCCTCCACCAACAAGCGGATGCCATAGCTGGTCCAAAACAACGGGTACCATCCAACTAACAACAATCCTGGGGGAGTTTTGTTTGATATTATATTTTGATTTGATTTGAGCATGGAACTTGGCATCCCGATTACTAGCCACTTTCTCATGAATGATAAGTGAATCAACACTCATCGCGAGAATAACCCACCTAGCATGGAAGATACTGACATCCCCAGTCGCTACATGAGCGATTCGGGCATACAAAACAGATTATCATTTGAAGGTTTAGAGTTTGGCACATGCAAATTTACTTGGAACGGCAGGTTAATACCGCATATAGGTATCACTACAGGAATCAAGCACTTTGCCTTCTGCCATGGCTGACGGCAAAGGCATGCCTGGCGGACGGCAAAGGCCTTTGCCGTCAGCCAGCAGACGACAACACATCCGGCTGAACAAACTACGGCAAAGGGCTCTTTGCCGTCTGCTGGCGAACAACAAAGATGCTAAGGCCTTTGCCGTCTACCAGCAGACGGCAAAGGGCCTGGACGGCACATGTGATAGCTTAGGTCCGTTAAGGGGTTAACGGCATGCTTTGCCGTCTGCCAGCAGACGGCAAAGTGCCCAAATAGGCTAGCACAGATGCCACCAGGTAGCTGACACGTGGCATGTTTTGTCGTCTGTTGGCTGACAACAAAGATGCAAAGGTCTTTGCCGTCTGCCAGCAAACGGCAAAGCATGCCATATAGGCAAGCCCAGTGCACCCCAGATTGCACAGGTAGCTGACATATGGCAGCTTTGCCGTTTGCTGGCTGATGGCAAAGCAGCTCTTTGCCGTCTGCCAGCAGACGGCAAAGTGCATGTATAGCCCCTGTTTTTCTTAAATTCAATCAATTTCACAGAATTTCATAGATATATATATATATATATATATATATATATATATAGAAGTAGAATTTTCTACAATAGCTTGCCACAGAACTAGTTAAGGGTTTCAACGATGCAAAAGTTCTCAAAAATCCTAAAAAAATACTGAACCAATCCAGTCAAAAAAAAATACTGAACCAACACACCTATAATATAACATGATCCAACGGAGGGATTAAAAAAATACGACTGCATGTGTCCTGGACGAAAAAAAAACAAATTGGTCAGCATATATTTATGTCGCATTGAGCTCAAAAGCTTGTTATTTTTGCCGAGGACTCATAAATACATATTGTGACAATCCCTCCGTTGGATCATCTTATTACATTAGAGAGATGCTCCCATATTTATTTCATATTTTTGATAACTTTTAAACCGTTAAAAGTTTAGAGTGCCTAAACAAGTTCTGTGGCAAGCTATGGTAGACATAGTTTTACCTATATATCTTTCCCTAATAATAAAGCACGAATTGACTTTGTCGGGTTCACCGTCACAATACGCTTCTTTCCGTAAGTTTACGCTTTCAGTTTTAATTTAAAAGATATACATGAGGTGGTACTAATTCGGGGAACCACGTTGTGTGCATTATAAATAAGAAAAACAGAAAGGAAATACTCCTCTGCTTCATTACAATCGATTTAATTACAGGACAATCATGGGCAGGTCTCTTTTCGATCGCTCGATTCGATGGGATTCGAACTATGTTTCGGCCGGCTATACCAGGTTGGCTTATTCTCCAAGCGGTGAATAGATGGACGTGGATGCGAGCTGAGCCATGGAACTCGACCATGGGCAGTCCCCGACAGTGTCGTCCTCACAAAGCGGATTGCATCAACCCGCCGTAGGGTCGAGTGAGCCGAGCCCTGGAACACGACAATGGACATGCCTGGACAAAGTTGTCCTCTCCTCACCGCCGAGCCCGCACGCGTGCAACCACCAGTCGGCCTCCAGCAGCCCGCCGCAGGTCGATTTCCCATCGCCCCAACCCTCTTGGCATGGTCACCCCGCTCGCCGTTGTCGGCACCTCCACTACGTCCCGTCGTTGGCCCCCACTGCTCGGCGCCCTGATACGTCTCCAACGTATCTATAATTTTTGATTGCTCCATGCTATAATTTTTGATTGCTCCATGCTATAATTTAAGCAAGATGACATGATGTAGAGGGATAGTTTTATGCAATATGATAAAAACCCCATCTTGTTATCCTCGATGGTAACAATACAATACGTGCCTTGCTGCCCCTACTGTCACTGGGAAAGGACACCGCAAGATTGAACCCAAAGCTAAGCACTTCTCCCATTGCAAGAAAAACCAATCTAGTAGGCCAAACCAAACTGATAATTCGAAGAGACTTGCAAAGATAACAAATCATAGATAAAAGAATTCAGAGAAGATTCAAATATTGTTCATAGCTAAACTTGATCATAAACCCACAATTCATCGATCTCAACAAACACACAGCAAAAAGAAGATTACATCGAGTAGATCTCCACGAGAGAGGGGGAGAGCGTTGTATTGAGATCCAAAAAGAGAAAAGAAGCCATCTAGCTACTAACTATGGACCCGAAGGTCTGAGGTAAACTACTCACACTTCATCGGAGGGGCTATGGTGATTATGTAGAAGCCCTCCATGGTGGATGCCCCTTCTGGCGAAGCTCCGAAACAGGCCCCAAGATGGGATCTCGTGGGTACATAAGGTTGCGGCGGTGGAATTAGGTTTTTGGCTCCGTATCTGATCGTTTGGGGGTACGTAGGTATATATAGGAAGAAGGAGTACGTCGGTGGAGCAAAGGGGGGCCCACGAGGCAGGGGGCGCGCCCTAGGGGGGCGTCCTCCACCCTCGTGGCCACCTCCCTCCTTTCTTGACGGAGGGTCCAAGTCTCCTGGATCATATTTGTTGATAAAATTATGTTCCTGACGTTTTCATTCCGTTTGGACTCCGTTTGATATTCCGTTTCTTCGAAACACTGAAATAGGCAAAAAAAACATCAATTCTGGGCTGGGCCTCCGGTTAATAGGTTAGTCCCAAAAGTAATATAAAAGTGGAAAATAAAGCCCAATATGGTCCAAAACAGTAGATAATATAGCATGGAGCAATCAAAAATTATAGATACGTTGGAGACGTATGAGGCATCCCCAAGCTTAATTCCTGCTCGTCCTCAAGTAGGTAAATGATAAAAAAGAATTTTTGATGCAGAGTGCTACTTGGCATAATTTCAATGTAACTCTTCTTAATTGTGACATGAATATTCAGATCTGAAAGATTCAAGAAAAAAGTTCATATTGACATAAAAATAATAATACTTCAAGCATACTAACTAAGCAATTATGTCTTCTCAAAATAACATGGCCAAAGAAAGTTCATCCCTACAAAATCATATAGTTTAGTCATGCTCCATTTTTGTCACACAAGAATGCTCTCATCATGCACAACCCCGATGACAAGCCAAACAATTGTTTCATACTTTAATAATCTCAAACTTTATAAACCTTCACGCAATACATGAGCGTGAGCCATGGATATAGCACTATGGGTGGAATAGAATATGAGGATGGGGGTTATGTGAAGAAGACAAAAAACGAGAAGATCTCACATCAACGAGGCTAATCAATAGGCTGTGGAGATGCTCATCGATTGATGTTAATGCAAGGAGTAGGGATTGCCATGCAACTGATGCACTAGAGCTATAAATGTATGAAAGCTCAACAAAAGAAACTAAGTGGGTGTGCATCCAACTTGCTTGCTCACGAAGACCTAGGGCATTTGAGGAAGCCCATCGTTGGAATATACAAGCCAAGTTCTATAATGAAAAATTCCCACTAGTATATGAAAATGACAAAACAAGAGACTCACTATCATGAAGATTATGGTGCTACTTTGAAGCACAAGTGTGAAAAAAAAGGATAGTAGCATTGCCCCTTTTTTTGGGCCTTTTTTTCTTTGGCCTTTTTTATTGGGACAATGCTTTATTAAATGATGATCATCCCACTTCTATTTATTTACAACTCAATGATTACAAATCGATACTAGAACAAAGTATGACTCTATATAAATGCCTCTGGCGGTGTACCGGGATATGCAATGAATCAAGAGTGACATGTATGAAAGAATTATGAACGGTGGCTTTGCCACGAATACTATGTGAACTACATGATCATGCTAGCAATATGACAATGATGAATTTGTCATGATGAACGGAATGGTGGAAAGTTGCATGGGAATATATCTCGGAATGGCTATGGAAAGCCATAATAGGTAGGTATGGTGGCTATTTTGAGGAAGATATAAGGAGGTTCATGTGTGAAAGAGCGTATCATATCACGGGGTTTGGATGCACCGGTGAAGTTTGCACCAACTCTCAATGTGAGTAAGGGCAATGCACGATACCGAAGAGGCTAGCAATGATGGAAGGGTGAGAGTGCATATAATCCATGGACTCAACATTATACGCACTCTCACCCTTCCATCATTGCTAGCCTCTTTGGTACCGTGCATTGCCCTTTCTCACATTGAGAGTTGGTGCAAACTTCGCCGGTGATCCAAACCCCGTGATATCATACGCTCTTTCACACATAAACCTCCTTATATCTTCCTCAAAACAGCCACCATACCTACCTATTATGGCATTTCCATAGCCATTCCGAGATATATTGCCATGCAACTTTCCACCATATCGTTCATCATGACACATTCATCATTGTCATATTGCTTAGCATGATCATGTAGTTGACATAGTATTTGTGGCAAAGCCACCATTCATAATTCTTTCCTGCATGTCACTCTTGATTCATTGCATATCCCAGTACACCGCCGGAGGCATTCATATAGAGTCATACTTTGTTCTAGTATCGAGTTGTAATCATTGAGTTGTAAATAAATAGAGGTGTGATGATCATCATTTTCTAGAGCATTGTCCCAAGTGAGGAATTAAAAAAAGGCCATAAAAAGAGAGAAAGGCTATAGATAAAAAAATGAGAGAAAAAGAGAGAAGGGACAATGCTACTATCCTTTTTCACACTTGTGCTTCAAAGTAGAACCATAATCTTCATGATAGAGAGTCTCTTGTTTTATCACTTTCATATACTAGTGGGAATTTTTCATTATACAACTTGGCTTATATATTCCAACAATGGGCCTCCTCAAGTGCCCTAGGTCTTCGTGAGCAAGCAAGTTGGATGCACACCCACTTAGTTTCTTTTGTTGAGCTTTCATACATTTATAGCTCTAGTGCATCCGTTGCATGGCAATCCCTACTCCTTGCATTAACATCAATCGATGGGCATCTCCATAGACCATTGATTAGCCTCGTTGATGTGAGATCTTCTCCTTTTTGTCTTCTCCACCTAACCCCCATCATCATATTCTATTCCACCCATAGTGCTATGTCCATGGCTCACGCTCATGTATTGCGTGAAGGTTTATAAGTTTGAGATTACTAAAGTATGAAACAATTGCTTGGCTTGTCATCGGGGTTGTGCATGATGAGAGCATTCTTGTGTGACAAAAATGGAGCATGACTAAACTATATGATTTTGTAGGGATGAACTTTCTTTGGCCATGTTATTTTGAGAGGACATAATTGCTTAGTTATTATGCTTTAAGTATTATTATTTTTATGTCAATATGAACTTTTATCTTGAATCTTTCGGATCTGAATATTCATACCACAAATAAGAAAAATTACACTGAAACTATGCCAACTAGCATTCCACATCAAAAATTGATTTTTTATCATTTACCTACTCGAGGACGAGCAGGAATTAAGCTTGGGGATGCCTGATACGTCTCCAACGTATCTATAATTTTTGATTGCTCCATGCTATATTATCTATTGTTTTGGACTATATTGGGCTTTATTTTCCACTTTTATATTATTTTTGGGACTAACCTATTGATAGGAGGCCCAGCCCAGAATTGCTGTTTTTTACCTATTTCAGTGTTTCGAAGAAACGGAATATCAAATGGAGTCCAATTGACCTGAAACTCCACGAAACCTGTTTTTGGACCAGAAGAAGCCTACGGAGTACCGGAGCTGCACCAGGGGAGTCCCGGGCTGCCCACGAGGGTGGGGGGCTCGCCCACCCCCCTAGGGCGCGCCCCCTACCTCATGGACAACCCGGAGGTCCACTGATGTACTTCTTTCACCCATATATACCCACGTACCCTAAAACTTCCGAAGAACAGAATAGATCTGGAGTTCCACGGCCGCAAGCCTCTGTAGCCACCAAAAGTCATTCGGGGCCCTGTTCCGGCACCCTGCTGGAGGGGGGAACCCTCACCGGTGGCCATCTTCATCATCCCGGCGCTCTCCATGATGAGGAGGGAGTATTTCACCCTCGGGGCTGAGGGTATGTACCAGTAGCTATGTGTTTGATCTCTCTCTCTCTCTCTCTCTCGTGTTCTTGATTTGGCACGATCTTGATGTATATCGTGAGCTTTGCTATTGTAGTTGGATCTTATGTTGCTTCTCCCCCTCTACTCTCTTGTAATGGATTGAGTTTTCCCTTTGAAGTAATCTTATCGGATTGAGTCTTTAATGATTTGAGAACACTTGATGTATGTCTTGCCGTGTGTATCTGTGGTGACAATGGGATATCACGTGATTCACTTGATGTATGTTTTGGTGATCAACTTGTGGGTTCCGCCCATGAACCTATGCATAGGGGTTGGCACACGTTTTTTGTCTTGACTCTCTGGTAGAAACTTTGGGACACTATTTGAGGTTCTATGTGTTGGTTGAATAGATGAATCTAAGATTGTGTGATGCATATCGTATAATCATACCCATGGATACTTGAGGTGACATTGGAGTATCTAGGTGACATTAGGGTTTTGGTTGATTTGTGTCTTAAGGTGTTATTCTAGTACGAACTCTAGGGCTGTTTGTGACACTTATAGGAATAGCCCAACGGATTGATTGGAAAGAATAACTTTGAGGTGGTTTTGTACCCTACCATAATCTCTTCGTTTGTTCTCCACTATTAGTGACTTTGGAGTGACTCTTTGTTGCATGTTGAGGGATAGTTATATGATCCAATTATGTTATTATTGTTGAGAGAACTTGCACTAGTGAAAGTATGAACCCTAGGCCTTATTTCCTAGTATTGCAATACCGTTTGTGCTCACTTTTATCATTAGTTACCTTGATGTTTTTATATTTTTCAGATTACAAAAACCTATATCTACCATCCATATTGCACTTGTATCACCATCTCTTCGCCGAACTAGTGCACTTATACAATTTTCCATTGTATTGGGTGTGTTGGGGACACAAGAGACTCTTTGTTATTTGGTTGCAGGGTTGCTTGAGTGAGACCATCTTCATCCTATGCTCCCATGGATTGATAAAGCTTAGTTCATCCACTTGAGGGAAATTTTCTGCTGTCCTACAAACCTCTGCACTTGGAGGCCCAACAACGTCTACAAGAAGGTTGTGTAGTAGACATCACGCCCTCCAATGGATAGCATTGCTCCCGCTCCACCTCCAGCTCTTCTCCTCTTTTCCTCTGTCCTGCCAGGTCCATCCGCACAACACTAGGGGACGTGAGATCCCAGTGTGAGTATTAATTGATTTAATATTTGTGTGTAAACTTTCAAGCAAGCATCTCCCAATTCCCATCTAATATTCTAAACTTGAACAGATTTGGACAGACGATCTTGAGTTCTTGACATTGGGTAATGGCAACCTGGACGGAGCTCTATCCTATATCGAGGCTAATTTCCTCTGATCTATGCCATGTCCATCTCTTTTTCTGCAACATCGTGGTGGAGAAAGCGGGTGTTGTTCGGGGAAGAAGAGAGGTCACCATTATGGGGGAAAGGATGCACTAGGAAGGAAAGGATGCAGCCGAGGCAAGCAACTGCCCTAGTGCGCGTTGTGGAGTCGGTGAAGGCGGCTGCTATTGTTGTTAGTGCCGCGCTTCTACTAGATGGAGCAGCAAGTTCTTGCAGATGTGCTACTGAGGTATATACATAGAGAGAGAGAGGCGGATAGCTGTGAGAAGAGAGATGAGATAAGATTTGTTTATTCTATCTGCTGATGTTGCTTATGCAGTTCGTTTCTGCTGTGTAGATGAGAGATGTGGAGAGAGAGATTGTGTTGTGTACTGCTTGCCCATGTAATATTTATTTATAATTGATTTGTTTCTTTTTTATGATAGGAACAATGATGATACGATACATGGATTTATTGAGTGAAAAATACAATCACACTGATGTACATTTGAAGCGGCGGAGGTACTCGCCAGAGTTAATGTTAATCTTAATTCATATTAGCCTTTTTGATTGCATGCTCTATGTCGTGTTAGAGTATTTTAATGGATCGCAGGGATGCAGTGGTGTTGATAGTGGCTAGGAGATATTTGCACACAAGTCATGTTGTGAGATGATGCATTGGCTCGAGTCCTTCTTCCCGGCAAAGATCCTCAACTCAAGTAATCCCCGCCTTCGTTATTCGTAAACATTTTTATTTAGTTATATTTATGGAACACACACTTAATCTTAAATATATCTTTCATTTACTACATCGTAAAATATGTCTAGGTAACTAACTGAATCATGACAATTGTTGTTTACTCCGCACTGAAGAACCGGCTTTCTGCTATAAATATACATGTACAAACTCCTTAATCTCCCCGTGCAGTTGAGATATGCTCCAAAGTTAATGTTAATTCATATCAGCCTTTTGATTGCATGCTCTATGTCGTGTTAGATGACTTTAATGGATTGCGGGGATGTGGTGGTGTTGATAGTGGTCTAGGAGATATTTGCACCCAAGTCATGCCATGAGATGATGCATTGACTAGACTCCTTCCTCCTGGCGAAGATCCTCATCTCAAGTAATCCCCACCTTCGTTATTTTTAAACATGTTTTATTTAGTTGTATTTCTGGAACACTCACTTAATCCTAAATATCTTGGAACATACACTTAATCATAAATATGTCTTTCTTTTACTACACCCTAAACTATGTCTAGGTAGCCAACTGATTCATAACAATTGTTGCTTACTCCATACTGAAGCACACATATATTTTTATAAATATACATATAGAAAATCCATAATATCCCCGTGATCTTAAATAAGACAAGCACATAAGCAAAACCTGCTTCTATTGGAGAAGCAAGCGCAAGGCAATATTTGTTGTAATGCGGTCATATACGACGTATGCTTGTACTTGTGAATTATAATGATATTTTGATCAGTCTCTTCGGTGCCTAAATATATGAGTTGTTGTTCTGTGGCAAAACATGTCCACATACACTTGATAAAGATTACTCCCTCCGTCCCATGTTATAAGAAGTTTTTGCATAGCTTGCAAAACGTCTTATATTGTTGGACGGAGGGAGTAATTTTTTTCCTCTGTTGCAATGCACGGGCCTATGTGCTAGTACACACACACACACACATTTGAAAATACTTTCAACAAGCATACTGATAGAGGCTAAGGTGTCCCGATGTTTCGATGAGATGGAGGCTATCATTTTCTGTGGGAGTTGACCTTGACGATCCGACTACGAACGTGCGAGACGTCGCGCCTTAGCAATCGCTAAACCAACTTCCGAGGGTTATTGACCACGCCGGAGCACGATCAACCTGACCACAAGGGTCTGTTTCCTGCGAGCAAACGAAGAACAAGCAAGAAACTGAAATTGCAATCGGGATATTGCGAATATAAGATGAAAGCTTTATTGATCAAGGTGGGGTTCTGTGACGTCTTGGTCTGGTCGTTGGACACAAACGAAGTACGCGAAGTTGCAGCTATGGCGAACTTTTAATCTAAACAAAACCCAAAGTCTAAACGACGCCTTAAGGGCTGTATATATGGAGGAAGAGGGGGGGAATTTCGTGGCCCTTGAGGGTGGGGTCCGAAACCAACCCTAACTCTTGTTTCCCCACACATACGGACTCTAAAAATAGCCTATACTTAAGTATTTCGAAATTACATGGGCCTGGCCCATTGATAAGGTGACGCAGCACCTAGAATAGCCTATGGACGAATATTATGAAGTGGCATCTTGTATATTTCGTCCAAGGCTTCATGCACTCCTTATGGCGGCTTCAAAATCCTGAAATCATCACTTGTAACTCCGTTCTTGATCCCCTTGCGCATGCCATCAACTCCATGCGTCTTCTTGCTCCAATGTTCATCCTTCTCCAAGCTAGGCCCTTCATTTGTAAGCAAAACAAATGTATCCAATTTAGGCAGCATCATAATCTCATGAACATTAGAATCATTACCAAGAAACGAAAGTACCTGGTAATTTAATTGGCGTGCGCGAGCTCTAGTAATTGGTCCAGTATATGTAACAGTAGGGGCTGTGGGTGTAACAATGGTATTGATGTCCTCACCATCCTCCCCTTCTTGAAATGAAGTCGTCCTCGACGGAAGCAGATCTTCCTCACCCAAATAAGGCTTCAAATCTGCAATGTTAAAAGTGGGACTAACCCCAAAATCTACAGGTAGCTCAAGTTTATATGCATTATCATTTATTTTCTCTGACACCTTAAAAGGACCATCAGCACGTGGCATTAGCTTTGATTTGCGCAGATTAGGAAATCTATCTTTACGCAAATATAACCAAACAAGATCTCCAGGCGCAAACACAACATGTTTTCTACCCTTATCTCCAGCAAGTTTATATTTTGCATTCATACGCTCAATGTTTTCCTTAGTTAACTCATGCATTTTTAAAATCAATTCAGAACGTTCTTTAGCATCAAAATTAACCTTCTCTGAAGATGGAAGAGGCAACAAATCAATAGGTGCACGAGGTAGGAAACCATACACAATTTCAAAAGGGCACATCTTAGTAGTAGAATGCAATGAACGATTATAAGCAAATTCAATATGAGGCAAGCATTCTTCCCACATTTTCTTGTTATTCTTCAAAACAGCCCTAAGCATAGTAGACAATGTTCTATTGACTACTTCAGTTTGTCCATCAGTTTGGGGGTGACAAGTAGTACTAAAAAGCAGCTTAGTCCCCAACTTAGCCCATAAACATCTCCAAAAGTGGCTAAGAAATTTAGTATCACGATCTGAAACAATAGTATTTGGCACACCATGTAAGCGAATAATTTCACGAAAGAACAAATCAGCAACATTAACAGCATCATCGCTTTTATGACATGGTATAAAGTGTGCCATTTTCGAGAACCTATCCACGACAACCAATATGCTATCCCTCCCCTTCTTTGTTCGAGGTAAACCTAAAACAAAGTCCATAGATATATCCTCCAAAGGAACACTAGTTACAGGCAAAGGCATATATAAACCATGAGGATTGAGTCGTGACTTAGCTCTTTGACATGTAGTGCAGCGAGCAACAAAACGCTCAACATCCCGTCTCATCTTTGGCCAAAAGAAATGTGTAGCAAGTATATCCTCCGTCTTCTTCACGCCAAAGTGTCCCATTAATCCTCCTCCATGCGCCTCCTGCAACAACAAAAGACGAACGGAGCTAGCTGGAATGCATAGCTTGTTAGCACGAAACACAAATCCATCGTTAAGAACGAACTTGTTCCAAGTTCTCCCTTCCTTACAATTCTGCAATACATCTTTAAATTCAGCATCATGAACATATTGATCTTTGATGGTCTCCAAACCAAATATTTTAAAGTCAGGTTGTGAAAGCATAGTATAACGACAAGACAAGGCATCAGCAATAACATTTTCTTTACCCTTCTTGTGTTTAATAACATAAGGGAAAGTCTCAATGAATTCAACCCATTTAGCATGTCTACGGTTCAGTTTTGCTTGACTTTAATGTGTTTCAAAGATTCATGATCAGAATGTATAACAAATTCCTTGGGCCAAAATAATGTTGCCATGTTTCTAAGGTCCGAACAAGAGCATATAATTCTTTATCATAAGTAGAATAGTTCAGACTAGGCCCACTCAATTTTTTAGAAAAGTATGCTACAGGTTTTCCATCTTGTAATAACACACCTCCTAATCCAATTCCACTAGCATCACATTCAAGCTCAAAAGTCTTATTGAAATTAGGAAGTTGGAGTAAAGGAGCATGTGTGAACTTATCTTTCAATACCGTGAAGGCTTCTTCCTGTGCGGTACCCCAAACAAAAGGCACATCCTTCTTTGTAAGCTCGTTGAGAGGTGCAGCAATGGTGCTGAAATCTCTCACAAAACGCCTATCGAAACCAGCGAGGCCAAGGAAACTCCTCACTTGTGTGACCGTTTTGGGCTGCGACCAACTCTCAATAGCTTGAATCTTGGCTTTATCAACTTCAATTCCCTGTGGAGTAACAACATAGCCAAGAAAAGTGATGAGGACATCAATACCATTGTTACACCCACAGCCCCTACTGCTACATATACGGGACCAATTACTAGAGCTCGCGCACGCCAATTAAATTATCAGGTACTTTCGTTTCTTGGTAATGATTCTAATGTTCATGAGAATATGATGCTGCCTAAATTGGATACATTTGTTTTGCTTACAAATGAAGGGCCTAGCTTGGAGAAGGATGAACAGTGGAGCAAGAACAAGCATGGAGATGATGGTATGCGCAAGGGGAACAAGAACAGAGTTACAAGTGATGATTTCAGGACTTTGAAGCCACCATAATGGGTGCATGAAGCCTTGGACGAAATATACAAGATGCCACTTCATAAATTTCGTCCCGAGGCTATTATAGGTGCCGCGTCACCTTTTTATTGGGCCAGACCCATGTAATTTCAAAATACATAAGTATAGGCTATTTTTAGAGTCCGTATGTGTGGGGAAACAAGAGATAGGGTTGATTTCGGACCGCTCCACCAAGGGCCACGAAATTCCCCCTCTCTTCCTCCATATATACAGCCCTTAGGGCACCGTTTAGACTTTGGGTTTTGTTTAGATTAAAAGTTTGCCATAGCTGCAACTTCGCGTACTTCGTTTGTGTTCAACGACCAGACAAAGGCGTCACAGAACCCCACCTTGATCAATAAAGCTTTCATCTTATATTCGCAATATCCAGATTGCAATCTTAGTTTCTTGCTTGTTCTTCGTTTGCTCGCAGGAAACTGACCCTCGTGGTCAGGTTGATCGTGCTCCGGCGTGGTCAATAACCTCTCGGAGTTGGTTTAGCGATTGCTAAGGTGCGACGTCCTCGCACGTTCGTAGTCAGATCGTCAAAGTCAACTTCCACCAAAGCGATATCCATCATCTCATCGAAAGACGGGACACCTTTGCCTCTATCAAGTGGTATCAGATTTCCAGGTTGCTCAGTGAGATTTTACAGTTTTTCGTAGTTTAGATCGAGTCTGTTCTTCATACCTACAGTCCACGAAAAAGCCACACAAAAAAATAGGGTTAGTTCATCATATCCGAACCAATCTGAGCCTTTGCATAATCTTTTTAGGGTTTTGCTTTGTTGAATTTGCGGTTGCATCGTCGTGTCTAGTTGCTGGTCTTAGCGTTAGTCTTTTAGAGTTTTGAGTTCTGGTCATAAGTTGTCACGCCGCCACCGCACCATCATCATCTCCCCTGTCACCTACCACCACCGCTCCGAATCCGTATCCATATACCACCACCAATCCGTGTCCATATACCACCACCGATCCATATCCATATACTACCACCGCTACCACCACCGCTGCCATATACCACCACCATATATCCACCATCAATCCGAGTTCCTTGCATATTAGGTTTGTTTTCGAGATCCATATAGTTTCCGATTTGTGTTTCCTTGCGGGAGTAGGTTTCGGAAAAAAAATTGGTCGAATTTTTTTTCGAAAACGCATTTTTCGAAAAAAAGTTCTGGCTATCCTATTTTTAGGTGTTTCTGAGTGTTTTGAGACAGGTGCCATTATAGGAAGTTTTTTTTGGCCCGTTTCCATATTTTGGGTCCGGGCAGTCGAAAAAAAAAATTGGTCGAAAAAATTTCGTGCCCATCCTGTCAGTTTGACCTGGGAAGAGTTTTGAGACACTCTCCATTATAGTGATTTTTCGCAAAAAAAAAGCAGCGCAAAAAAAAAGCAGCGCAAAAAAAAGAGCGAAAAAAAAATCCAGAGTGTGCTTTTCCCTTGTTTACGTGCCGCGCCGTGATTTTGTTGGTGTTCTAGGCTCGCGTCTCTAGCACAGTCTAGCCTAGGACCAGCACCGTACCGTCATTGAGCGTTTATTCAACTTTGCATCTCTGAATTGATTATTGCTGACCCTTTTTGCTACCATATTATAAGCCTTCCCAGCTCCACATACATCTACGTCGTGTGTTTGACTCTCCCTGGTAATCGCTCTATCCAAGCTTTGAGAGTTTTTGACTACAACGGTTGCCGATCACCGCCTGCTGCTGGGTAAGAACTGGTAAGAATTTGTGATTTGCTTGACGGATTTGTGACACCCACCACCACCTCTTGTTAGTAGTCTGTAGGATCATATTCTTGTGTGTTTCTATTGCTGCTAACCATGCCAGGATCACAAGCCGACGAGACTGACTGGGAGAACATGATGAATAAGGATTTGCATGATAAATTTCAGCAAATGATGAGTGGACAGGTGCAAGATGTGCTAAACAGATTTGAAGAGGCCATTGAGAAGATAGATGGCATGGAGAAGACATTCGAAAAAAAGCTCGATAATAAGTTTAATGAATTGCTCGTGCGTCTTCCACCACCACCACCCGCTGCACCTAACGCACCTCTCCAACAACAACAACAACAACGACTACCTCCACGTCGCGAAACAGACCTTCGCCGAGCGAGCCGTGTTCCTCTTGCGTTTGGCCAAACTGTTGGTGCTGCTGTTGATACTTCTGTGGCTCCTGCTGCTGATGCGGAGGAGGAGGATTATGTGGGAGATTATGAGGATGAGGTTGATCAAAATCAGCACTACGTGCAGCCACCTGCACCACCACCACCAGGTCGACCTCAGGTATATATTCGTAATGGTAGGCCTGCACCACCACCTCAGGTACGAGATGATGTCCATATTCCTAAACTGAAATTGAATATTCCACCATTTGAGGGTAGATATGTTCCTGATATATATCTTACTTTGGAGTTAGAAACTGAACAACGATTTACATGTTTACAATATCCTGAGGAGAGACGAGTTGCTGCTGCTGTTTGTGCTTTCACTAGTTTTGCATGTGTATGGTGGTCTGAAGATTGTAGATTATATCCTATTCCAACTACTTGGGCTCCTTTGAAAACTGCTATGCGTACTCGTTGGGTTCCACCATATTATCAACGTGAATTGCTTCAAAAATTACAGCGCTTAAGACAAGGAAAAAATTCTGTAGAAGAATATTATCAGGAATTACAAACTGGCATGATTAGATGTGGTATTGTTGAGGAGAATGAAGCTATGCTTGCACGTTTTCTGGGTGGATTAAATAGAGAGATTCAGACCATTCTAGACTATAAGGAGTATACTAATATCACTCGTTTATTCCATCTTGCTTGTAAAGCTGAATGTGAAGTGCAGGATCGACAAGCATTGGCGCGAACTAACTTTTCTGCAGGCCGACCTTCATCATGGACACCGCATGCATCTTCTACTTCAACTGCACCAGCACCTCAATCACGTGCCTCCTCCAGTCGTGATACAAGAAAACAGGCATAACCACCATTATCTGCCAAGAGCGCACCTGCTGGGCCTGCACAGAGTTCTTCTTCTTCCATGGCATCAACAGGGCACACAAGTGATATTATTTGTCGTCGTTGTAAGGGAGGAGGTCATTATGCGAGAGAATGCAAATCTCCGCGTGTGATGATTGCTACCGCGGATGGTGGATATGAGTCCACTAGTGACTATGATGAGGAGACTTTGGCTCTTATTACACGTGAAGAACATGGTGGAGATGATTCTGATCATGAGACGCAATACATGGCTCCTGAAGACGCTGACAGGTATGAATGTTTAGTTGCTCAACGTGTTTTGAGTGTGCAGGTCACACAAGCTGAGCAAAATCAGAGGCACAATTTGTTCCATACCAAGGGAGTTGTGAAAGAACGTTCTGTGTGCGTCATCATAGATGGAGGGAGCTGCAACAACTTGGCTAGCATGGAGATGGTGGAGAAGCTTTCTCTCACCACAAGACCACATCCACATCCTTACTACATCCAATGGTTCAACAACAGCGGCAAGGTTAAGGTAACACGTACTGTTCGTGTGCATTTTAGTATATCTACATATGCTGATTATGTTGATTGTGATGTGGTACCTATGCAAGCATGTTCCTTATTACTTGGTAGACCATGGCAATTTGATAAAAATTCTGTACACCATGGTAGAAACAATCAGTATACTCTTGTTCATAAGGATAAAAATATTACTTTGCTTCCTATGACTCCTGATTCTATTTTGAAAGATGATATTAATAGAGCTAATAAAGCAAAACAAGAGAAGAATAAGAGTGAAAATCAGATTGTGGCAAAAGAATTTGAGCAACAAATGAAGCCTAATAATAAACCATATAGTGTTGCTTCTGAAATTAAATTGAAAAGTGCATGTTTATTTGCCACCAAATCTGATATTGATGAGCTAGTTTTCAGCAAATCTGTTTGCTATGCTTTTGTGTGCAAAGAGGCATTATTTTCATTCGAGGACGTGCCTTCCTCTTTGCCTCCTGCTATCACTAACATTTTGCAGGAGTTCGCTGACGTCTTTCCACAAGACGTGCCACCGGGATTACCACCTATTCGAGGGATTGAGCATCAGATCGACTTAATTCCCGGTGCTTCACTGCCAAACCGTGCACCATACCGTACCAATCCAGAGCAGACGAAGGAGATTATGCGTCAAGTACAAGAGCTTCTCGACAAAGGTTATATACGCGAATCCCTTAGTCCTTGTGCTGTTCCTATTATTCTAGTGCCGAAAAAGGATGGTACATCACGTATGTGTGTTGATTGTAGAGGCATTAATAATATTACTATTCGTTATCGTCATCCTATTCCTAGGCTAGATGATATGCTTGATGAATTGAGTGACTCTACAATATTCTCCAAAGTTGATTTGCGTAGTGGCTACCATCAAATTCGTATGAAATTGGGAGATGAATGGAAAACAGCATTTAAAACTAAGTTTGGATTATATGAGTGGTTAGTCATGCCTTTTGGGTTAACTAATGCACCTAGTACTTTCATGAGATTAATGAACGAAGTTTTACGTGCTTTCATTGGACGATTTGTGGTAGTTTACTTTGATGACATATTGATTTATAGCAGATCTTTGGAAGAACATTTGGAACATTTATGTGCTGTTTTTATTGCTCTACGTGATGCACGTTTGTTTGGTAACCTTGGGAAGTGCACCTTGATGAGGACATGACTACCTTGGATATGACCAAAAATATTGCATATATGCATATTTGTCAGGTGATTTCTAGTGCAAACTATTCAATAATCTATTTATGTTATCCAGAACAAAAATACTTCACACACTTTTGTGTTTTGTCTAATTGCAGGTGTATGGGACATTTGTACAATCCACATATGAAGATAAGGAAGAAAGAGATGTTTATTTGCTGTCCAAAAAGTTCTCTCACGTCACTTTTGGCCCAAGAGAAGATAGAGTCCAAGTCTCTCACGTTCTGGATTCAGATTCGTACTGCACAGACATACCTGACTCAAAACGCACACAAGTTTTTCATACGGACTCCGAATTGGGTGATTCTTTTTTTGTTGGAAACTAGATTTCGTGCACTTTCCAACCCAATTGGAATCACCTTCAAATTCGTCCGGAGCGTTGAGTTGTGGACGAAACAATCTGATGCTGCAGCAGAATCCGAGTCAAACTACAAGTCCAAAGGTGTTACATCACCTCCACTTGGGCCCATTGGCCTTGTACGACCTAGATTTAGTTTTAGGCTGCCTTGGGACGTCCTCCCACCTCCTTGGCCTCCACCCCTTGCTCCTATATAAGTAGATCCATCTAGTAGCTTTTCCTTGGGATTTGTTTAGTTAAAAGTTAGCCATTGCAACTTCGTGTACTTCGTTTGTCTCCAACGACCAGACCAAGACCGCTTCCGGATCCCCACCATTATCAATACCTCATATGTATTTGCAATATTCAGATTGCTTTATCATATTCTTGCTCGTTCTTCGATTGCTTGCAGGAATAGACCTTCGTGGTCAGGCTGACCGTGCTTCCGGCATCGTCAGTAACCCCAGGAGATTGGTTTAGCGATTGCTAAGGCGCAACGTTGTGCACGTTTGTAGTCGGATCGTCAAAGTCGTCTCCACCAAATCGATACTTATCATCTCATCGAAAGATCAGGACACCCTCGCCTCTATCATCTTCCATGGCATCAACAGGGCACACAAGTGATATTATTTGTCGTCGTTGTAAGGGAGGAGGTCATTATGCGAGAGAATGCAAATCTCCGTGTGTGATGATTGCTACCGCGGATGGTGGATATGAGTCCGCTAGTGACTATGATGAGGAGACTTTGGCTCTTATTACACGTGAAGAACATGGTGGAGATGATTCTGATCATGAGACGCAATACATGGCTCCTGAACACGCTGACAGGTATGAATGTTTAGTTGCTCAACGTGTTTTGAGTGTGCAGGTCACACAAGCTGAGCAAAATCAGAGGCACAATTTGTTCCATACCAAGGGAGTTGTGAAAGAACGTTCTGTGCGCGTCATCATAGATGGAGGGAGCTGCAACAACTTGGCTAGCATGGAGATGGTGGAGAAGCTTTCTCTCACCACAAGACCACATCCACATCCTTACTACATCCAATGGTTCAACAACAGCGGCAAGGTTAAGGTAACACATACTGTTCGTGTGCATTTTAGTATATCTACATATGCTGATTATGTTGATTGTGATGTGGTACCTATGCAAGCATGTTCCTTATTACTTGGTAGACCATGGCAATTTGATAAAAATTCTGTACACCATGGTAGAAACAATCAGTATACTCTTGTTCATAAGGATAAAAATATTACTTTGCTTCCTATGACTCCTGATTCTATTTTGAAAGATGATATTAATAGAGCTAATAAAGCAAAACAAGAGAAGAATAAGAGTGAAAATCAGATTGTGGCAAAAGAATTTGAGTAACAAATGAAGCCTAATAATAAACCATCTAGTGTTGCTTCTGAAATTAAATTGAAAAGTGCATGTTTATTTGCCACCAAATCTGATATTGATGAGCTAGATTTCGGCAAATCTGTTTGCTATGCTTTTGTGTGCAAAGAGGCATTATTTTCATTCGAGGACGTGCCT
The DNA here is from genome assembly GCF_002162155.2 of Triticum dicoccoides. NCBI lineage: Eukaryota > Viridiplantae > Streptophyta > Magnoliopsida > Poales > Poaceae > Triticum > Triticum dicoccoides. Next base: position 299,732,474 of record NC_041382.1, on the reverse strand, counting down.
TCCTCTTTGCCTCCTGCTATCACTAACATTTTGCAGGAGTTCGCTGACGTCTTTCCACAAGACGTGCCACCGGGATTACCACCTATTCGAGGGATTGAGCATCAGATCGACCTAATTCCCGGTGCTTCACTGCCAAACCGTGCGCCATACCGTACCAATCCAGAGGAGACGAAGGAGATTATGCGTCAAGTACAAGAGCTTCTCGACAAAGGTTATATACGTGAATCCCTTAGTCCTTGTGCTGTTCCTATTATTCTAGTGCCGAAAAAGGATGGTACATCGCGTATGTGTGTTGATTGTAGAGGCATTAATAATATTACTATTCGTTATCGTCATCCTATTCCTAGGCAAGATGATATGCTTGATGAATTGAGTGGCTCTGCAATATTCTCCAAAGTTGATTTGCGTAGTGGATACCATCAAATTCGTATGAAATTGGGGGATGAATGGAAAACAACATTTAAAACTAAGTTTGGATTATATGAGTGGTTAGTCATGCCTTTTGGGTTAACTAATGCGCCTAGTACTTTCATGAGACTAATGAACGAAGTTTTACGTGCTTTCATTGGACGATTTGTGGTAGTCTATTTTGATGATATACTGATTTATAGCAGATCTTTGGAAGAACATTTGGAACATTTACGTGTTGTTTTTATTGCTCTACGTGATGCACGTTTGTTTGGTAACCTTGGGAAGTGCACCTTTTGCACCGACCGAGTATCTTTTCTTGGCTATGTTGTTACTCCACAGGGAATTGAAGTTGATAAAGCCAAGATTGAAGCTATTGAGAGTTGGCCGCAACCCAAAACGGTCACACAAGTGAGGAGTTTTCTTGGCCTCGCTGGATTCTATAGGTGTTTTGTGAGAGATTTCAGCACCATTGCTGCACCTCTCAATGAGCTTACAAAGAAAGATGTGCCTTTTCTTTGGGGTACCGCACAGGAAGAAGCCTTCACGGTATTGAAAGATAAGTTGACACATGCTCCTTTACTCCAACTTCCTGATTTTAATAAGACTTTTGAGCTTGAATGTGATGCTAGTGGAATTGGATTAGGAGGTGTGTTATTACAAGATGGCAAACCTGTTGCATACTTTTCTGAAAAATTGAGTGGGCCTAGTCTGAATTATTCTACTTATGATAAAGAACTATATGCTCTTGTTCGGACTTTAGAAACATGGCAACATTATTTATGGCCCAAAGAATTTGTTATACATTCTGATCATGAATCTTTGAAACATATTAAAAGTCAAGCTAAACTGAATCGTAGACATGCTAAATGGGTTGAATTCATTGAGACTTTCCCTTATGTCATTAAACACAAGAAGGGAAAAGAAAATGTTATTGCTGATGCATTGTCTCGTCGCTATACTATGCTTTCACAACTTGACTTCAAAATATTTGGTTTGGAGACCATCAAAGATCAATATGTGCATGATGCTAATTTTAAAGATGTAATGCAGAATTGTAAAGAAGGAAGAATGTGGAACAAGTTTGTCGTTAACGATGGATTTGTGTTTCGTGCTAACAAGCTATGCATTCCAGGTAGCTCCGTTCGTCTTTTGTTGTTGCAGGAGGCGCATGGAGGAGGATTAATGGGACACTTTGGCGTGAAGAAGATGGAGGACGTACTTGCTACACATTTCTTTTGGCCAAAGATGAGACGGGATGTTGAGCGTTTTATTGCTCGATGCACTACATGTCAAAAAGCTAAGTCACGACTCAATCCTCATGGTTTATATATGCCTTTGCCTGTACCTAGTGTTCCTTGGGAGGATATATCTATGGACTTTGTTTTAGGTTTACCTTGAACAAAGAAGGGGAGGGACAGCATATTTGTTGTCGTGGATAGATTCTCGAAAATGGCACACTTTATACCATGTCATAAAAGCGATGATGCTGTTAATGTTGCTGATTTGTTCTTTCATGAAATTATTCGCTTGCATGGTGTGCCAAATACTATTGTTTCAGATTGTGATACTAAATTTCTTAGCCACTTTTGGAGATGTTTATGGGCTAAGTTGGGGACTAAACTGCTTTTTAGTACTACTTGTCACCCCCAAACTGATGGACAAACTGAAGTAGTCAATAGAACGTTGTCTACTATGCTTAGGGCTGTTTTGAAGAATAATAAGAAAATGTGGGAGGAATGCTTGCCTCATATTGAATTTGCTTATAATCGTTCATTGCATTCTACTACTAAGATGTGCCCTTTTGAAGTTGTGTATGGTTTCCTACCTCGTGCACCTATTGATTTGTTGCCTCTTCCATCTTCGGAGAAGGTTAATTTTGATGCTAAACAACGTGCTGAATTGATTTTAAAAATGCATGAGTTAATGATAGAGGCAAAGGTGTCCCGTCTTTCGATGAGATGGTGGATTTCGCTTTGGTGGAAGTCGACTTTGACGATCCGACTACGAACGTGCGAGGACGTCGCGCCTTAGCAATCGCTAAACCAACTCCGAGAGGTTATTGACCACGCCGGAGCACGATCAACCTGACCACGAGGGTCTGTTTCCTGCGAGCAAACGAAGAACAAGCAAGAAACTAAGATTGCAATCTGGATATTGTGAATATAAGATGAAAGCTTTATTGATCAAGGTGGGGTTCTGTGACGCCTTTGTCTGGTCGTTGAACACAAACGAAGTACGCGAAGTTGCAGCTATGGCGAACTTTTAATCTAAACAAAACCCAAAGTCTAAACGATGCCCTAAGGGCTGTATATATGGAGGAAGAGGGGGGGAATTTCGTGGCCCTTGGTGGAGGAGTCCGAAATCAACCCTATCTCTTGTTTTCCCACACATACGGACTCTAAAAATAGCCTATACTTATGTATTTCGAAATTACATGGGCCTGGCCCAATAATAAGGTGACGCAGCACCTAAAATAGCTTCGGGACGAAATTTATGAAGTGGCATCTTGTATATTTCGTCCAAGGCTTCATGCACCCATTATGGTGGCTTCAAAGTCCTGAAATCATCACTTGTAACTCCGTTCTTGTTCCCCTTGCGCATGCCATCATCTCCATGCTTGTTCTTGCTCCAATGTTCATCCTTCTCCAAGCTAGGCCCTTCATTTGTAAGCAAAACAAATGTATCCAATTTAGGCAGCATCATATTCTCATGAACATTAGAATCATTACCAAGAAACGAAAGTACCTGGTAATTTAGTTGGCGTGCACGAGCTCTAGTAATTGGTCCAGTATGTATAGCAGCAGGGGCTGTGGGTGTAACAATTGTATTGATGTCCTCATCAGATAGCATATTTGTTGTCGTGGATAGATTCTCGAAAATGGCACACTTTATACCATGTCATAAAAGCGATGATGCTGTTAATGTTGCTGATTTGTTCTTTCGTGAAATTATTCGCTTGCATGGTGTGCCAAATACTATTGTTTCAGATCGTGATACTAAATTTCTTAGCCACTTTTGGAGATGTTTATGGGCTAAGTTGGGGACTAAACTGCTTTTTAGTACTACTTGTCACCCCCAAACTGATGGACAAACTGAAGTAGTCAATAGAACGTTGTCTACTATGCTTAGGGCTGTTTTGAAGAATAATAAGAAAATGTGGGAGGAATGCTTGCCTCATATTGAATTTGCTTATAATCGTTCATTGCATTCTACTACTAAGATGTGCCCTTTTGAAGTTGTGTATGGTTTCCTACCTCGTGCACCTATTGATTTGTTACCTCTTCCATCTTCGGAGAAGGTTAATTTTGATGCTAAACAACGTGCTGAATTGATTTTAAAAATGCATGAGTTAACTAAGGAAAACATTGAGCGTATGAATGCTAAATATAAACTTGCTAGAGATAAGGGTAGAAAACATGTTGTGTTTGCACCTGGAGATCTTGTTTGGTTACATTTGCGTAAGGATAGATTTCCTGATTTGCGCAAATCAAAGCTAATGCCACGTGCTGATGGTCCCTTTAAGGTGTTAGAGAAAATAAATGATAATGCATATAAACTTGAGCTGCCTGCAGATTTTGGGGTTAGTCCCACTTTTAACATTGCAGATTTGAAGCCTTATTTGGGTGAGGAAGATGAGCTTCCATCGAGGACGACTTCATTTCAAGAAGGGGAGGATGATGAGGACATCAATACCATTGTTACACCCACAGCCCCTACTGCTACATATACGGGACCAATTACTAGAGCTCGCGCACGCCAATTAAATTATCAGGTACTTTCGTTTCTTGTTAATGATTCTAATGTTCATGAGAATATGATGCTGCCTAAATTGGATACATTTGTTTTGCTTACAAATGAAGGGCCTAGCTTGGAGAAGGATGAACATTGGAGCAAGAACAAGCATGGAGATGATGCTATGCGCAAGGGGAACAAGAACGGAGTTACAAGTGATGATTTCAGGACTTTGAAGCCACCATAATGGGTGCATGAAGCCTTGGACGAAATATACAAGATGCCACTTCATAAATTTCGTCCCGAGGCTATTATAGGTGTTGCGTCACCTTTTTATTGGGCCAGGCCCATGTAATTTCGAAATACATAAGTATAGGCTATTTTTAGAGTCCGTATGTGTGGGGAAACAAGAGATAGGGTTTATTTCGGACCCCTCCACCAAGGGCCACGAAATTCCCCCTCTCTTCCTCCATATATACAGCCCTTAGGGCACCGTTTAGACTTTGGGTTTTGTTTAGATTAAAAGTTCGCCATAGGTGCAACTTCGCGTACTTCATTTGTGTTCAACGACCAGACAAAGGCGTCACAGAACCCCACCTTGATCAATAAAGCTTTCATCTTATATTCGCAATATCCAGATTGCAATCTTAGTTTCTTGCTTGTTCTTCGTTTGCTCGCAGGAAACTGACCCTCGTGGTCAGGTTGATCGTGCTCCGGCATGGTCAATAACCTCTCAGAGTTGGTTTAGCGATTGCTAAGGCGCGACGTCCTCGCACGTTCGTAGTCGGATCGTCAAAGTCGACTTCCACCAAAGCGATATCCATCATCTCATCGAAAGACGGGACACATTTGCCTCTATCAAAAAGATACTCGGTCGGTGCAAAAGGTGCACTTTCCAAGGTTTCCAAACAAACGTGCATCACGTAGAGCAATAAAAACAGCACGTAAATGTTCCAAATGTTCCTCCAAAGATTTGCTATAAATCAATATGTCATAAAAGTAAACTACCACAAATCGTCCAATGAAAGCACGTAAAACTTCGTTCATTAAGCTCATGAAAGTACTAGGTGCATTAGTTAACCCAAAAGGCATGACTAACCACTCATATAATCCAAACTTAGTTTTAAATGCTGTTTTCCATTCATCACCCAATTTCATACGAATTTGATGGTATCCACTACGCAAATCAACTTTGGAGAATATTGTAGAGCCACTCAATTCATGAAGCATATCATCTAGCCTAGGAATAGGATGACGATAACGAATAGTAATATTATTAATGCCTCTACAATCAATGCACATACGCGACGTACCATCCTTCTTCGGCACTAAAATGATAGGAACAACACAAGGACTAAGGGATTCGCGTATATAACCTTTGTCGAGCAGTTCTTGTACTTGACGCATAATCTCCTTCGTCTCCTCTGGATTGGTACGATATGGTGCACGGTTGGGTAGCAAAGCACCGGGAATTAAGTCAATTTGATGCTCAATCCCTCGAATAGGTGGTAATCCCGGTGGAACGTCTTGTGGAAAGACATCAGCGAACTCCTGCAAAATGTTAGTGACAGCAGGGGGCAAAGAGGAAGGCACGTCCTCGAATGAAAATAATGCCTCTTTGCACACAAAAGCATAGCAAACAGATTTGCTAAAATCTAGCTCATCAATATCAGATTTGGTGGCAAGTAAACATGCACTTTTCAATTTAATTTCAGAAACAACAGTAGATGGTTTATTATTAGGCTTCATTTGGTGCTCAAATTCTTTTGCCACAATCTGATTTTCACTCTTATTTGTCTCCTGTTTTGCTTTATTAGCTCTATTAATATCATGTTTCAAAATGGAATCAGGAGTCATAGGAAGCAAAGTAATATTTTTATCATTATGAACAAGAGTATACTGATTGTTTCTACCATGGTGTACAGAATTTTTATCAAATTGCCATGGTCTACCAAGTAATAAGGAACATGCTTGCATAGGTACCACATCACAATCAACATAATCAGCATATGTAGAGATACTAAAATGCACACGAACAGTACGTGTTACCTTAACCTTGCTGCTGTTGTTGAACCATTGGATGTAGTAAGGATGTGGATGTGGTCTTGTGGTGAGAGATAGCTTCTCCACCATCTCCATGCTAGCCAAGTTATTGCAGCTCCCTCCATCTATGATCACGCGAACAGAATGTTCCTTCACAACTCCCTTTGTATGGAACAAATTATGCCTCTGATTTTGCTCAGCTTGTGTAACCTGCACACTCAAAACACGTTGAGCAACTAAACATTCATACCTGTCAGCATCTTCAGGAGCCATGTATTGCGTGTCATGATCAGAATCGTCTCCACCGTGTTCTTCACGTGTAATAAGAGCCAAAGTCTCCTCATCATAGTCACTAGCGGACTCATACCCACCATCCTCAGTAACAATCATTACACGCTTAGATGGGCATTCTCTCGCAAAATGACCTCCACCCTTGCAACATCGACAAATAATATCATGTGTTTGCCCTGTTGATGCCATGGATGAAGAAGAGCTCTTTGCAGGCCCAGAAGGTGTGCTCTTGGCAGATAGTGGTGATTGTGCCTGCTTTATTGTATCACGGTTGGAGGTGGCAGCCGACGGAGGTGCCGGTGTAGCAGAACGTGTGGAAGTAGATGATGCACGTGGTGTCCATGATGATGGTCGACCTGCAGAAAAGTTAGTCCGCACCAATGCCTGTCGATCCTGCACTTCACGTTCAGCTTTACAAGCAAGATGGAATAAACGAGTGATATTAGTATACTCCTTATACTTTAGAATCGTCTGAATCTCTCTATTTAATCCACCCATAAAACGTGCAAGCATAGCTTCATTCTCCTCAACAATACCACATCTAATCATGCCAGTTTGTAATTCCTGATAATATTCTTCTACAGAATTTTTTCCCTGTCTTAAGCGCTGCAATTTTTGAAGTAATTCACGTTGATAATATGGTGGAACCCAACGAGTACGCATAGCAGTTTTCAAAGCAGCCCAAGTAGCCGGAATAGGATATAATCTACAATGCTCAGACCACCAAACACATGCAAAACTAGTGAACGCACAAACAGCAGCAGGAACACGTCTCTCCTCGGGATATTGTAAACATGTAAATCGTTGTTCAGTTTCTAACTCCCAAGTAAGATATATATCAGGAACATATCTACCCTCAAATGGTGGAATATTCAATTTTAGTTTAGGGAGATGGTCATGATCTCGTACCTGAGGGTGAGCCCTACCATTGCCATTATTTGCATGTGGACGACCTGGTGGTTGCTGTGCTGGTGGTGGCACGTAGTTCTGATTTTGATCAACCTCATCCTCATAATCTCCCACATAATCATCCTCCTCCACATCAGCAGTAGGAGCCACAGAAGTATCAACAGCAGCACCAGCAGTTTGGCCCGACTGAAGAGGGACACGGCTCGCTCGGCGGAGGGCTGTTTCCCGACGTGGAGGTAGTCGATGTTGTTGCTGTTGTTGCAGACGTGCGGCAGGAGCAGCCGGTGGCGGTGGTGGAAAACGCGAAAGCAATTCAGCAAACTTGTTATCGAGCTTTGTTTCAAACGTTTTCTCCATGCCATCTATCTTCTCCATGGCCTCTTCAAATCTGTTTATCACATCTTGCACCTGTCCACTCATCATTTGCTGAAACGTATCATGAATCTCCTTGTTCGTCAAGTTCTCCCAGTCAGTCTCGTCGGCTTGTGATCTTGGCATGGTTAGGAGCAATAGAAATACACAAGAATATGATCCTACAGACTACTAACAAGTGGTGGTGGTGGTGGCGGGTGTCACAAATCCGTCAAGCAAATCTCAAATTCTTACCAGTTCTTACCCAGCAGCAGGCGGTGATCGGCAACCGTTGTAGTCAAAACTCTCAAAAGCTTGGATAGAGCGATTGCCAGGGAGAGTCAAACGCACGACGTAGATGTATGTGGAGCTGGGAAGGCTTATAGTATGGTAGCAAAAAGGGTCAGCAATAATCAATTCAGAGATGCAAAGTTGAATAAACGCTCAACGACGGTACTGTGCTGGTCCTAGGCTAGACCGTGCTAGAGACGCGAGCCTAGAACACTAACAAAATCACGGCGCTGCATGCAAATAAGGGAAAAGCACACTCTGGAACTCTTTTTTTTCGCTCTCTTTTTTTTGTGCTCCTTTTTTTTGCGCTCCTCTTTTTTTTGCGAAAAATCACTATAATGGCGAGTGTCTCAAAACTCTTCCCTCGTCAAACTGATAGGATGGGCACGAATTTTTTTTTCACTTTTTTTTTCGGAAATCAGGGCAGCGACGACGAAAAAGTGCGACAAAAAATCACTATGATGGCACGTGGCTCAAAAGACTCAGAAAAGCCTAAAAATAGGATAGGGAAAAAAAATTTGCCCGTGAAAATTTTGGCCTAAAAACTGCCCGGGGGTCTCCTTTGACAGTCAACTTTGGTGGCAGTCAACTTTGATGATCCGACTACGAACGTGCGAGACGTCGCGCCTTAGCAATCGCTAAACCAACTTCCAAGGGTTATTGACCACGCCGGAGCACGATCAACCTGACCACGAGGGTCTGTTTCCTGCGAGCAAACGAAGAACAAGCAAGAAACTGAAATTGCAATCGGGATATTGCGAATATAAGATGAAAGCTTTATTGATCAAGGTGGGGTTCTGTGACGTCTTGGTCTGGTCGTTGGACACAAACGAAGTACGCGAAGTTGCAACTATGGCGAACTTTTAATCTAAACAAAACCCAAAGTCTAAACGACGCCTTAAGGGCTGTATATATGGAGGAAGAGGGGGGGAATTTCGTGGCCCTTGAGGGTGGGGTCCGAAACCAACCCTAACTCTTGTTTCCCCACACATACGGACTCTAAAAATAGCCTATACTTAAGTATTTCGAAATTACATGGGACTGGCCCATTGATAAGGTGACGCAGCACCTAGAATAGCCTATGGACGAATATTATGAAGTGGCATCTTGTATATTTCGTCCAAGGCTTCATGCACTCCTTATGGCGGCTTCAAAGTCCTGAAATCATCACTTGTAACTCCGTTCTTGATCCCCTTGCGCATGCCATCAACTCCATGCGTGTTCTTGCTCCAATGTTCATCCTTCTCCAAGCTAGGCCCTTCATTTGTAAGCAAAACAAATGTATCCAATTTAGGCAGCATCATAATCTCATGAACATTAGAATCATTACCAAGAAACGAAAGTACCTGGTAATTTAATTGGCGTGCGCGAGCTCTAGTAATTGGTCCAGTATATGTAACAGTAGGGGCTGTGGGTGTAACAATGGTATTGATGTCCTCATCACATACCAACACATATACATGCATACCAAATCATATGGTTTCATGGAGTTCATCCATATATACATAGATAGTTTCACATTGTTCATCAATACAAATGAAGACAAGAACTAAACACTAGCAGTACATCAATGCCGCTTCCATGAAGTGAATCAAACCTGCAAAAAATGGGAGTAAGAAAGTTAGAGTCTTCTTCTTCTTCTTCTTCTTCTTCTAGTCTTCTTCTCCTTCTTCTTCTTCTAGTCTTCTTCTTCTTCTCCTCCTTTATCTTTTTATCCCTTTCCTCCTCATTCTCATTCTTCTTCTCTTATTCTTTCTTTTTCTTCTCTTTCTTCTTCTATTCTTTCTTTTTCTTCTCTTTCTTCTTCTATTCTTTCTTTTTCTTCTCTTTCTTGTTTTCTTCTTGTTATTCCTTATTTGTGTCATTTTAGAGCTAACATAGGTAATTATGCTTTTTTGGCCAACTAAGCTTATAGTTGAGCTAACGACCTCAACTATGATTATGACAATGAATGGTGGGTAGCAAGTGGTGGAAATTGATGGATCACCTTGATAGAGGCGAGGGTGTCCCAATGTTTCAATGAGATGGCTATCGTTTCTTTGGGAGTCGACCTTGACGATCTGACTACGGACGTGCGAGATGTCGCGTCTTAGCAATCGCTAAACCAACTTCCGAGGGGTTATTGACCACGCCGGGGCACGATCAACCTAACCATGAGGGTCTATTTCCTGCAAGCAAATGAAGAACAAGCAAGAAACTAAGATTGCAATCCTAATATTGTGAATATAAGATGAAATCTTTATTGACCAAGGTGGGGTTCTGTGACATCTTTGTCTGGTCGTTGAACACAAACAAAGTACGTGAAGTGGCAGCTATGGCGAACTTTTAATCTAAACAAAACCCAAGGAAAAAGCTACTAGATGGATCTACTTATATAGGAGCAAGGGGTGGTGGCCAAGGAGGTGGGAGGACGTCCCAAGTCAGCCCAAAACTAACTCTAGGTCGTACAAGGCTCATGGGCCTAAGTGGAGGTGATCCAACACCTTTGGACTTGTAGCTTGACTCGGATTCGGCTGCAGTGTCAGATTGTTTCGTCAATATGTAAATGCTCCAGACAAATTTGAAGGTGAATCCAATTGGGTTGGAAAGTGCACGAAATATAATTTTCAACAAAAAAAGAATCACCCAATTCGGAGTTCGAATGAAAGAGTTCTTGGCGTTTTGAGTCATGTATGTCCGTGTAGTCCGAATCTGAGTCCAGAACGTGAGAGACTTGGACTCTATCTTATATTGGCCCAAAAGTGATGTGAGAGGACTTTTTGAACAACACCTAAACTTCTTGTTTCCCCTTATATTCATATGTGGATTGTACAAATGTCCCATACACCTGCAATTAGACATGACACAAATGTCTGTGAAGTATTTTTGTCTTGGATAACATAAATAAATTATTGCATAGTTTGCATTAGAAACCACCTCACAAACATGCATGTATGCAATATTTTTGGTCGTATCCAAGGTAGTCATGTCCTCATCAGGCACACTTCTCCATATAAGGTCCAAGCCCCTGTGAAAATAGCACATGAAATAAAAACATTGATTCGGTATACGAATGGAGTTTGTATACCCAACCAACAAAAAGAAATAAAGGAAAACATATTTGCTATAGAGAATTATTTGCTATGGAGTTTTAGAAGTAATTAACATTAATTACAAATCAAATAATTGGTTATAAAACACCTCGTCGACCTCAACGTCGAAAATGAATCAGATGGAGGTGTTATTTTCTTCATAAGGGTGCTTAAACGACCAACTGCGGTCGTATGGACCATCGTCGTTCCCTCTAAGAGATGCTCGTTGTGGACACCAGGTGAAACAAACGCTCGTACGGGCACAAGCGCTCGTACGGTAGGTCATCTTTTGTTATGGTCTTCTTCTCTTTTGCGGCCAAGGGCTCATATGGGCACCCCATTAACCGAGGCGGTCGTATGGAACACCATCTTTTCTCCTGGAGCTGCAAAACTTCATGAAAAAATTTGTGCTTCCTCCTCACGCGTTAGGCATGTAGCAATATTGCAATAAAAATAGGAGGAGGTATACAACAAAAACAAGCTACAGACACGCTATAAATTTTACCAATGAAAACTATATGAAACCAACTCAAATAGCAACTACTCAAAACAAAAATAGAAGTACCAATGCAACATGAATGTATCTAGACTCAAGACACAAAACGAAGAAAGACACGTACGGACTTCCGGGTTACCTTCCAGGCAGTGCTTTCTTTATATCCATATAGCTAGGCTTCGGTTCTCCATTAAGTCACTCACCAGGATCCCAAGGGATTTCAACCCCGAGTGTATGTCTTACCTCCGACCGGGATTGGGAGCACCTCATAGAAAAGTCCGCCCGGAGTCGTACCCGCTTACGATGCATCGGCATCATGTAGGTAAGTATGTCCTCACACTCAAGCGAGAATCGATGCACCAATGGGTTGAGCATGTCTCCTTTTTTTCTGGAACAAAAGATTTTGAGACTTATATATATATAATTATAAAAATTACATTGGCTACCCTTGTAGGCGAACACTTCATAAAATTCTTTATTCGTAGTGGGTAATTCAACACTCCCTAATGGTTTCCCCTGCTGAACAAATTTGTCCAACAAATCACACTTGGACATTAGCATAAGTGAATCAAGAGTATTTTCCTCCTCTAGTTCGTCATTATCACTAGCACTAACATGATAATCATCATCCTCAAATTGAGGGTGAGCTTCCTGCACAGAAGATTTGTTAGCATCAAGTTCCTCCAAACTAGAGTCATCATCATACTCTTGTTCCTACAGATTAGTATCATCTTCCGAATCTTCTTCATCGCATAGATGTTCTTGAAAAATATAAGTTACCGAATTCACCTTGTAGTCTATCCAATCAAGGAATTTACCCTTACTGCGAACTTGAACCAATTCGATCTCCAGAAGTACCATATTTGCACTTGTCCTCCACACATACCAAATGACATCCTCAGTGGCATTAATCTTACTACTATTGTTGTAAGATGCCACCATCTCACCAAAGGTCTTTGTGCATTGGAAACTAATATGTTTTAGAGACCAACAATATCTGCATGAAACTTGATACAGAGAACATAGCATATGTCCACATGATTTAATAAGTCTAGCAGTTCTATAGTATCCAAATCAATCATATGCTTTTTAAGGGTTGTTTCATCAAGAAATTCATTGAGTGTGTGCAAAAAGTTACTGTTAGAAGTGGGAGATTCAGACAGGTGATTAGTCCATTGATCTTCTTCCTCTTCCTCGCCACTCTCTTCTTCTTGTATGTAACATGTTCATCCAAGGTAGGTTGTACTTTGTCGTCCCCATCATTTTTCTTCAAGTTAGTTTGATGTTTAACTATTTCAAGTAGTCTTACCAATTCTTGCATCGTATCATCAATATTGGGGGCTGCTAATTCTTCTTGGTGTACAACCTTTTCTTCATTAGTAGGCGAGCATGATAGACTTGTCTTGTCTGTATTCCAGGTTGCAATATTTCCTGAAAACTCATCTTAGAAGACAACATAAGTACTTCTTTATTTTTGCTTTAAAGAGAAAAACGATAAATAACAACTAACAAAACAAACTATATGCGAGTGGGAAGGCAATGACCATGCTATGCTTCTCGACAAGGGCACCAGAAAAGCTTGATGGCCTCGAAGGGCACAGTGCTATTGCATTTTGTGATAAGTGTCGAATCCCACAGGGAGCGAATAGGAAGACACTACCAACCCCGCAACTATGTTATTAGTGCAGTGCGTTCGCACTCAAACCGTAGTTTGGAAATAGCCTATTCTATAAGTTTCTATGAAGGCAAGAGTAAATGGGTTTCGCTAAACTACAAGTTAGAAATGCGGAAAATAAACTAATTTCATGTAAGGGGGTTTTGTAACTATAGGATCAAATAGAGAGAAATGCGGTGTCTAGGCTTTGATCTCACTAGTACTTGAGTGGCATATTAGTGGAAGTGGAATACTAGTACAAGTATACGTGCAGGTGATAACAAGATCACAAGAAAGGACGTATCCCAACATAACATGCAACACGAGTAAATACTAGATCATACCACAAAGACTAATTTTGCATACTAGATCATACCTCAACCTAGAACTGGATCAATCACTCAAAGATAAATGAATAGACACACAAAGAGGAATGATTCATTGATTTCATCAACATGTTCAATCTTACAAATTATAGGTGAGGATGGAGATGGAGAGGGAGAAGTCTCCGGCACGCATGACCTAGCTAGGACCAGCGCCCGGTGACGATGGTGGTGGTGCCTCCGCCTCCTTGAGCGGCGTGGTGTTCGAGGCAGAGGCCTACCCCAGGGGTGAGCCTCCTGCCGGATGCTAGGAGTTGGGGTGGATGATGATGGCTCAAGATGGTGACTAGGGTTGGAGCTGTTTATATAAGAGGCCTTCTCGGGTCTCCTCCATTGATGTTAATCCTCCTCCTCCTCCATCCATCGGCTCTAGATGAGCCTTATCCTTTCGCAATCCCTTCATTATGATCTCATGGGAACAATTGCAGATGAAATTGGTGAAGAATATTGTCTAAAAGGGTAACTTTCGAAGCTATCTGCATGTCAAACGACCGTTGAAACGACTGCGAGTGGTCCTTTGAAACACCGTCTTCTGTGTTGTCGTTTTGTGCTATCCTCTTCCGGTAAAACGACCGGCAAATCTTCATATGAACTCATAATTTGACGTTCTTTGGCTCGTTGGGTTCGTATGATCGACGTTGATCCATTTCTTGTCTTAGAACTAGATTTCGATCGCTTTGAAAAAACTGACTTTTTTAACCTCCAAAATGGTTGTTTGCCCCTGGGTGTCTCTGTATTGAGCCCCTCCTTGGTTCTTCCATCGTGCTTGGTCCTTGGTTGCTCAAAACACCTATAGACACAAGAAAACACGGAAAACTAATAAAAACCGAATAAAATACTAAATGTGCAATGCTCACAATGAGAAGTGCAAATACCGGTAAACAAGCATAATGAACAACTATTTGGTTCAATGGGACATGATATATATAAAGAGAACATGCAAAAAATGTGCCCTAAAAATGCATAGAATATAGATCCATCAAGGGTCGGGCCGGATGTTGTAACATCCCAAAATTTTAAATTTTGGAATGTTATAATAAATAGATAGATTGTTGATTGTTGTGTGATTGATTGTCTGAAAGTGAGTGAATTCGGAACTTTTTGAAAGTTAAGTGAGAGGGAATAAAAGGACTTTTCCAAACTTTCAACTTTGCTTTCTGATCTCCGTGAATTCAAATACTTTTCATCACAAAACCCTGGAGAGAAGATGACATGACTTCTTCCATTTACTTAAATGAAAAGGGGTGTTGAAAATATTTGAATTTCATTTGAAAATATTTCCAATTCAGAAACTTTATGCAACTCAATGATTTTCATGAGAGAAGATAAAATGACTTCTTCAAATTATATGAAATATGAGTTGGGAGTTTCAAAGAATTAAATTCAACGTCGTTTTGATTTTTTTTCAATTTGGAGTTATTTGAGTTTTATTCAAATTATTTTTCTCCAAAAATAAAATATATGGAAAATAGGGTAACATGATTCCCTACATCAGAAAATTGGAGAGAAATAAATTTTAATTAATTTTGGTATTTTTAAAATGATTTTTACTGGATTTTACTAGAGCAGAAGCACTCTTTGCTTTATTTGAATTTGTGTGTATTTTATTTGAATCTAGAAAAATGTTCATGTTGTAGGAAATGTTTTTCTGAAAATTTCTATATATAATATGCCTATGTAAAGTTTTTATTTATTTTTATTTTATTTTTGTTTTACTGGAAAAATGGTTTAAAAAACCCTTACCGCCGAACTGGGCCGGCCCAGCCAACCGGCCAGGCCACGGCCCAGCCAGCCCGCGTCGCTCATCCCCGAGCTCCGCTCGGCTCCCGCCACCGCATGACATCGCCGCCGCCGCCGTGTCCTTCACGGACACCGCCTCCCGCCGCCGCCACCTTTCCCCTCCCCCACGCCATCGCCTCCCCCTCCGCCTTTAAAAGGCGAGGACCCTGGCCCTCTCTCTCCTCGCATCTCGCGCCACCACCGCCCACGCATCACGTCGCCGCCGCTGCCTGCCGCCCGCTGCCGCCCGCCGCCGCAAGCCGTCGCCCGCTGCCGTGCACCCCGCGCTGCCCTCGCCCTCGTCGCGAAGC
>NC_041382.1:299706682-299716428 GCF_002162155.2 Triticum dicoccoides | reverse complement strand
CTCGCCGGAGAAAAACTGCCGCCGCCACCGGTTCATCTCACCCGACCGGTATAAACCGAGAAAACCCGCCGGTTTTTGTTATATAGTTCGGTTTTTCTTTTAGTATGGTTAAATTCTTTTGGTTATGTAAAATAGCGAGCGTTCACCCGTTTAGATCTGTAGCGAATGGTTTTCGTTTTTTAAGCGTTCTGTAGCGAACGTTCGTTCGGTAGCGTTTCTCTTTTTCTTTTTATTTTAGATTTCGGCCAGGGACCTATCTATGATGATTTTATTTACAGAATAGCCCCTGATCTTTAAACGATCACTACTTTTTACTCGTTTATCCAAATTCAACGAAACCAATGCCCACGTCTTCGTTATAATCCCCTCTTTCCAGTAATCCAACTTAAACATGTTTTTGAAAATTTTAAATTTTGAATTAGAACAGATTTGTATTCAAACTTCGTTTGATCGTAACTTGAGTTTTATAACTCCGTTTGAGTTGATTCTTTTTGCTATTCGAAGCTCTTGACCTAAACTTTCTAATAAGGCCAAATTAATGTAATTTTGGTACTGTGTGAAATTGTTTTATGTTGCAAGAGTTATTTGCTTGGTTTTAATGTTTTCCAAATCGTCTTCTTCGATCTTTCTGATCTTTTGAGTGATTACTTATGTGTGGTTACTATTGCTTGATTACGATAGATTGACCGGAGTGTGACGAGTAGAACTATCAAGAGTTTTGAGTGTGAATCATCTTCATCAACATTGCAGGCAAGTTCACACTTTGATCATACCTCTTTACTACCCAGTTTTATTGCATTAGATCAATCCTCAAACAACTGCATGATTAGGACCTGATTAACATGTGGGTTTTGGGAAGTAGATGAGGTAGTACCTATTACCTGTTTATTATCAAACCATTGGGAGTTACTATTATGTTATGCTTATACTGCTATGCTATGCTCGTAGACGTGGATTGGGTTTGAGAGTATTCATGACAGATGTGATATTGTTAATTAATGGTTTGCTTAAGGTGGCAACTTAAATACACATCTGGGTGGATTGAGGCACCTGAGTATTCCAGGATTGCCTATCTAGGCACCTGGGTAGACCAGGATTGCCTGTTTTTTTTATGGACCGCCACCCAGGCTCAAAGGGATCATGAGATTATTCATACTAGAAACTTCCGTGTGCAGCCACGAGCTATTATGGGCTCTAGCATAGTTAACTAAGCCGTGCGTACTCTTACAGTGGTAGACTAGCAGATGTAGGGGATGTAGGTTGGTACAGTCTACCCGATCGTAAGGTGCTAGCGCTTCTGAAAGACTATGTCTCGGTCATCCGTTTCTCAAACATCATGTAGTGCGAGAAATCCAACGGAGGAGATCGAGTCTTGTGGGGAAAAGTGCGCAAACCTCTGCAGAGTGTACAAACTAATCATGATTAGCCGTGTCCCCGGTTATGGACGTCTTGAGTATCTAGTACTTGGATTATCATGCTGATCTCATCACGTTACTTAATTAATTTGTTGGGTTTTAATGATGATGCTTAATTGGGATTGAGAATGTTGTCAACCATTCTCAATGTTTAACAACCACCATGATAGTTAAATAAAATTTATTCCTTTGCAGTAGGGAAAACTTGGCTTTACGCAAAACCTTATAACCATAGAGCTTTTCCAGCAGCCAAATATGCATGTAGTGATAGCCATATTTTCAGCATTGCTCTACAGTGTGAAGTTGCCAGTACATTCAATGTACTGACCCTTTGTCTGATGCCCCCGATTCAATCGTACACTAATCATGCACGCAAATGTGTACGATCAAGATCAGGGACTCACGGGAAGATATCACAACACAACTCTAAAACAAAAATAAGTCATACAAGCATCATAATACAAGCCAGGGGCCTCGAGGGCTCGAATACAAGTGCTCGATCATAGACGAGTCAGCGGAAGCAAGAATATCTGAGTACGGACATAAGTTAAACAAGTTGCCATAAGATGGCTAGCACAAACGGGGATACAGATTGAAAGAGGCGCAGACCTCCTGCCTGGGATCCTCCTAACTACTCCTGGTCGTCGTCAGCGGGCTGCACGTAGTAGTAGGCACCTCCAGTGTAGTAGGAGTCGTCGTCGAAGGTGGCGTCTGGATCTTGGGCTCCATCGTCTGGTCGCAGCAATCGGGTAGAGAAATGGGGAAAAGGGGGAACAAGGCAACCGTGAGTACTCATCCAAAGTACCCGCAAGCAAGGAGCCAAATCAGTGGACTGAACTGCAGAATGCCAGAATAAGTGGGGGATAGCTAATCCTGTCGAAGACTACGCTTCTGGCAGCCTCCGTATTGCAGCATGTAGAAGAGAGTAGACTGAAGTCCTCCAAGTAGCATCGCAGAGCTTAATCCTACCCGGCGATCCCCTCCTCGTCGCCCTGTTAGAGAGCGATCACCAGGTTGTATCTGGCACTTGGAAGGGTGTATTTTATTTAGTATCCGGTTCTAGTTGTCATAAGGTGAAGGTACAACTCCGGGTCACCTGTTACCGTGGACACGGCTATTCGAATAGATCAACTTCCCTGCAGGGGTTCACCACATTACCCGACACGATCGATCCCTCCAGCCGGGCACACTTTCCTGGGTCATGTCCGGCCTCGGGAGATCAACACGTCGCAGCCCCACCTAGGCTCAGCAGAGAGGTCAGCACGCCAGTCTAAATCCTATGCGCACAAGGGTCTGGGCCCATCGCCCATTGCACACCTGCACGTTGCGTACGCGGCCGGAAGCAGATCTAGCCCCCTTAATACAAGCGCGAGCTTACGATCCAATGCTGATGAGGACATGACTACCTTGGATACGACCAAAAATATTTCATACATGCATATTTGTCAGGTGATTTCTAATGCAAACTATTCAATAGTCTATTTATGTTATCCAGAACAAAAATACTTCACACACTTTTGTGTTTTGTCTAATTGCAGGTGTATGGTACATTTGTACAATCCACATATGAAGATAAGGGAAAAGGAGATGTTTAGGTTGTGTTCAAAAAGTCCTCTCACGTCACTTTTGGGCCAAGAGAAGATAGAGTCCAAGTCTCTCACGTTCTGGATTCAGATTCGGACTGCACAGACATACCTGACTCAAAATGCCAACAACTTTTTCATACGGACTCCGAATTGGGTGATTCTTTTTTGTTGGAAACTAGATTTCTTGCTCTTTCCATCCCAATTGGATTCACTTTAAATTCGTCCGGAGCGTTGAGTTACGGACGAAACAATCTGATGTTGCAGCAGAATCCGAGTCAAACTACAAGCCCAAAGGTGTTGCATCACCTCCACTTGGGCCCGTGAGCCTTGTACGACCTAGGGTTAGTTTTAGGCTGCCTTGGGACGTCCTCCCACCTCCTTGGCCGCCACCTCTTGCTCCTATATAAGTAGATCCATCTAGTAGCTTTTTCCTTGGGATTTGTTTAGTTAAAAGTTAGCCATTGCAACTTCGTGTACTTCGTTTGTGTCCAACGACCAGACCAAGACCGCTTACGGATCCCCACCATTATCAATACTTCATATATATTCGCAATATTTAGATTGCTTTATCATATTCTTGCTCGTTCTTCGATTGCTTGCAGGAATAGACCTTCGTGGTCAGGCTGATGATGCTTCCAGCATCGTCAGTAACCTCAGGAGATTGGTTTAGCGATTGCTAAGGCGCAACATCGTGCACGTTTGTAGTCGGATCGTCAAAGTCGTCTCCACCAAATCGATAGTTATCATCTCATCAAAAGATCGGGACCCTCGCCTCTATCAAGTGGTATCAGTTTTCAGGTTGCTCGGTGAGAATTTCCAGTTTTCCTAGATTAGATTTATTTTCTTACCTATTGTCCAAGAAAAATCCACAAAAAAGAGTTAGATCTATTCATCCTTTGTCCAAGCCAGTCTGAGCCTTTGCAATTTTCTTTTCATTGCTTGCATAGTTGAATTATCGGTTGCATCGTCGTGTCGAGTTACTGGTCTTAGTGTCTAGGTCGTTTAGAGTTTCGAGTTCTGTTCACATTAGTCACGTCGCCGCTGCATCGTTATCCCTTCCGCTGTCCACCACCCATCCATCAATTTCCTCCACGTGCTACCCACCGTTCATTGTCATAATCATAGTTGAGATCGTTCCCATCTTCGCTTGATCCAATCTACATCTTATCTAGTTTGTTTTGGAAAGAGGGAGAGAGAAAAAAAGATAGAGGGAAAAAACGAGAGAAAAAAAGTAAAAAAAAGTCAGAGAAAAAAAAAGAAAGGAAAAGAAAAAAAAAGTGTGAGAAAAAAAAGAGGAGAAAAAAAACAAAATTCGGATCTATCTAGACTCAATCTCGTAGTTGAATTCGGATTGGAATCTGTTTTGTGCACTGTTCAGTAAAACAGGCATAACTTCCTCATATGAAGTCTGTTTTGGCTCCGCGAGTACTTAAATGAAAGCTAGCGACGAGCCGCATCTAAATAGTTGCAGAAGCTAGTTCAGTATTTGGCACCTCAACATCAGCTTGTAAATAGGTCTACTGCTATTGTGGTCTTCACTTATATCTTGCTGTCTAGAGCTACTTCATATCCTTTATTGATGCTAGTTGTGCTACGACGTGACCTCATTAGTGTTCTAGGCTCGCATCTCTAGTTTGGTCTAGCCTAGGACCAGCACAGTACCGTCGTTGAGCGTTTATTCAATATTGCATCTCTGAATTGATTATTGCTAATCTTTTGCTACCATATATAGCCAACCCAGCTCCACATATTTCTACACCGTGTATACGTACGTTCCCCTGGCAATCGTTTTACACAATCTTCGGAGTTATTTGACACCGCTGGTTGCCTGTCACCACCTGCCGCATGGTAAGAACTTGTAAGATATTGATATTTGCTTTACTGTGAGCACTTTACAACCACATCCTAGTAGTTCATAGGAACATTATTCTCGAATTTTGGTTCTTGTTTCTACTAATCATGACAGGTTCCAGAGATAGAAGTTCTTGGATGACGGACACATCTTCACCATCACGAGATTTGGGACAACACACACAAGCATATGGTCAGGTTATCTCTTTACCATCATTTGAGGGTAGATTTAATCCTGCTATTTATCTAGCTTGGGAGCTTGAAGTAGAACAAGTTTTTAGTCACCATGATTTTTCTGAACTTGAGAGAGTACGAGCTACCATTAAAGCATTTACTGGTTTTGCTTCTGTTTGGTGGAGTGTACATTGTAAGAAAAACATTGATAACCAACCCACAACTTGGAAAGTTTTGAAAGCTGTAATGAGACAAAAAAAATTTCCTCCTTACTATCGTCGTGAATTGCGTCGCAAATTGGAGCAATTAAAACAAGGCAGTAACACTGTTCATGCTTACTACCAAGAGTTCAAATCTTATATGCATCATTGTGACATAGAAGAATCTGAGGATGATACAATGAATAGATTTTTTGGTGGTTTGAACCATGATATTCAGGCAAGATTTCAGTATATTCCTCGTTGCATTACTAGTATGTATGTCCGTGCTTGTACCTTTGAGAGACAAATACAGGAGGATGCATTGGGTGACTACAACAACTACTATTCCAGTTCATGCTCACCACCGCCGGTTGGTTACTCCACTATTGCACCTACTAGAGCAGCCCCACCTCGGATTGTGAGAGCGATATCATCTCAAGAGTATGGTACATTGTCAACGTCCGTACCTACATCAGCTACATCTCTGCGAGGTAACAGTAAAGGTCTTGATGATATAACTTCACATGAGAATGAAGCATGCCTAGTTAACTTGAATGCATCATGTGTTGAGTTACCTGTTGATTTGAGCACACCACCTATTTTAGAGACTCTTTTTACTATCATGAATGCGTCATGTGATCAAACAACTGAAATATCAACAATTTTGAGTGCACCCATTGAATTAACTGTTGATGCAAAAGAACCAATGTTTAATCATTTTGATATGACCTCTAATCTTGATGATGATTCTGTGTCCAATGACTTATTGCATGTTTGCTTATTTAAGCATGTTGTAGCATGTAAATTTGATGCAAGTAAGGTTTATTCATCGAAGTTATGATGGTTTAATGATGAACATTGCCAATCTTTTGAAGTGAATAAGAGCTTCACTTATATGTGCAAACTGAGTTGCAATATTTTCATGCCTTCTACTTCTTGTGATAATTTGTTGGCTTTAGATTTTATGAACAATGAAAGTTACTCATGTATACATGTGACATATGTGCAAAAATCAAGGGAAGTTAAAATGGATGACATATACATATACAACATGTACACCTTGTCTCTTTTGTTAGCCACATTTCAGATTAAGCAATGCCGAGGACGGCTTTGTTTTCAAAAAGGGGAGGATGATGAGGACATGACTACCTTGGATACAACCAAACTTATTGCATACATGCATATTTGTCAGGTGATTTCTAATGCAAACTATTCAATAGTCTATTTATGTTATCCAGAACAAAAATACTTCACACACTTTTATGTTTTGTCTAATTGCAGGTGTATGGGACATTTGTACAATCCACATATGAAGATAAGGGAAAAGGAGATGTTTAGGTTGTGTTCAAAAAGTCCTCTCACGTCACTTTTGGGCCAAGAGAAGATAGAGTCCAAGTCTCTCACGTTCTGGATTCAGATTCGGACTGCACAGACATACCTGACTCAAAACGCCAACAACTTTTTCGTACGGACTCCGAATTGGGTGATTCTTTTTTTTGGAAACTAGATTTCGTGCTCTTTCCATCCCAATTGGATTCACCTTCAAATTCGTCCGGAGCATTGGTTACGGATGAAACAATCTAACATTGCAGCAGAATCCGAGTCAAACTACAAGCCCAAAGGTGTTGCATCACCTCCACTTGGGCCCATGAGCCTTGTACGACCTAGGGTTAGTTTTAGGCTGCCTTGGGACGTCCTCCCACCTCCTTGGCCGCCACCCCTTGCTCCTATATAAGTAGATCCATCTAGTAGCTTTTTCCTTGGGATTTGTTTAGTTAAAAGTTAGCCATTGCAACTTCGTGTACTTCGTTTGTGTCCAACGACCAGACCAAGACCGCTTACGGATCCCCACCATTATCAATACTTCATATATATTCGCAATATTTAGATTGCTTTATCATATTCTTGCTCGTTCTTCGATTGCTTGCAGGAATAGACCTTCGTGGTCAGGCTGATCATGCTTCCAGCATCGTCAGTAACCTCAGGAGATTGGTTTAGCGATTGCTAAGGCGCAATGTCGTGCACGTTTGTAGTCGGATCGTCAAAGTCGTCTCCACCAAATCGATAGTTATCATCTCATCGAAAGATCGGGACCCTCGCCTCTATCAAATGCGGCGCGCGCCGCTCAGTCGCTGACGTCAAAAAGAGCTTCGGCTGATACCACGACGCCGGTTGCCCATATCTTGTCCCACGTGGCGGTTAGTGCGTATAAGGTCAACGACCCAACTCAGATCAAATACCAAGATCTCGTTAAGCATGTTAAGTATCCGCGAACGCCGAACAGGGCCAGGCCCACCTCTCTCCTAGGTGGCCTCAACCTTCCCTGTCGCTCCGCCTCAAAGTAACAGTCGGGGGCCGTCGGGAACCCAGGCCCACCTCTACCGGGATGGAGCCACCTGCCCCTTCAGCCCCCATCTCCGAACAGTATCACAGGTAATGTAACAGTGTAAAGTATATAGTATATGCCCGTGATCACCTCCCGAGTGATCACGGCCCGATAGTATAGCAAGGCAGACGAACAACAATGTAGGGCCACAGATGGAATACTAGCATCCTATACTAAGCACGTAGGATTGCAGGTAAAGGTAACAACAGTAGTAGCAAGGATAGGCTATGCATCAAGATAGGATTAACAGACAGCAGTAACATGCTACACTACTCTAACGCAAGCAGTATAGAGAAGAATAGGCGATATCTGGTGATCAAGGGGGGGGGGGGGCTTGCCTGGTTGCTCTAGCAAGAGAGAGGGTCGTCAACTCCGTAGTCATACTGGGTAGCAGCGGCGTCGGTCTCGGTGTCTAGCGAGAGAAGAGGGGGAAGAAACAATAAATATTTAAGCAAACAGATGCATAGCGATGCATGACATGACATGTATCGGTGCTAGGGGTGCCCTAACGCGGTAAGAGGTGATACCGGGGAAGGGGGGAAACATCCGGGAAACTATCCCTGGTGTTTCGCGTTTTCGGACAGAAGAAATGGAGGTTAAATGTTGCAGGTTCAATATGCTAGGGACGTGTGGCGAACGAACGGGCTGCGTATTCGGATTCGTCTCGTCGTTCTGAGCAACTTTCATGTGGAAAATATTTTCATCCGAGCTACGGTTTATTTTCTATGTTTTTCTAAAGTTTAAATCATTTTTTGAATTTATTTATCTATTTAATTCTAACATTATCCAGAATAGTGTACGATGACGTCATCATGACGTCGGCAGTCAACAGGTTGTTGACTTGGTCAATCCGATGTGTGGGTCCCGCTGTCATACTCTTTTAACTAATTAATCACTTTAATTAGTTTAAATAACGGATTAGTCAAGTTAATTAATTAATTTGCCTAATCTAACCAGGATTAGTTAAGTTAATTAATTCTTTATGTAATTAATTAATTAATGAAGTTATTATTTATTTATTTAATTGTTATTTTTAAAGTAAAACATTCTGGGCAGGGGCCCACTTGTCATAGGCCCTAGGGGCCTTGGCGGGTGTGCGGGTTACGGGCGCAACCCGAACGGGTGGGGGCGCTGGGCACTGCGGGCGCAGGGGCTCGCGGGCACCCGACCCAGGCGGAAGCCGCACGAGCATGGCTGGGCGCTAGGCGCCGGAGGCGGCCGCGGGCGAGCACAGGGAAGGAGGTGGCGGCGGCCTCAGGCGGCGGGGCGGAGGCAGGGTGGGACGGGACAGACGACAAGCGAGGGCGGCGCGGTCGGGCGAAGCCGGCGCGGCCAGGCGAAGGAGGGTGTGGGGTGGCTCGCCGGGAGCAGCAAGCGGCGCAGTTGGACAGAGGCAGGTGCGACGAGCCACAGGCGACGGCGGTATCTAAAGCAGCAGTGGCGGGGGGCGATGCGAGCGGGCGCGTGAGGCGCGGCCGCGAGCGCGGGTGGCGTGCGTGTGTGGTGTGGGGCGCGCGACGCGAGCGGAGCATGATGGCCGTGCAAGGCGCTGGCCGGCGGCCTTCGGCGAGCAGCGGGGTGCGTGGGAAGGGGAGCGGGATGCGCGGCTGGAGCTGCGAGGGCGGAGGCAGCAGCGAAAGCGACCGGGGGCTGGAGACGGGAGTGGAGCCGGGGCGGTTGGCCGCGACGAGCAGCGGCACTAGCGGGCAGGAGCGGCAGTGGCGGACGGGCACGCGCGCGCGAGTGGCAACGGGCGAGCGCGGATGCAGGGTAGGCGCGTGGGGTGCACAGAGAGGCGTCGGGCCGGTGTGCGTGCGTGCGATGGGCGGCCAATGGGCACGCGATGTCGAGGGTGACTGCAGGTGCGGAAGCCGGACACCGCCGGCGGGCGCGGGCAACGTGACGGCCATAGGTGTAGGGAGCAGAGGAGGGTGGAGAGGGGCGAGGCTCACGGGCGATGCAGAGACCAGGGGGCGGCGAGGCTCGAGGTGGCCTTTGGTGAGGAGGACGGGGACGACGGTCGACGGGGAAGCAGTCCGGTGGGGAGTGGCTCCGGTGAGGCGACGTCGGGCGTCGCGGCGACCTCCTGCTCTTGATCCCGATCCAATCGGGAGAAAGGGGGGGAGATATTTCG
>NC_041382.1:299697774-299706536 GCF_002162155.2 Triticum dicoccoides | reverse complement strand
GTGGCCGGCTGGGCCGGTCGGTTGTGGCCAGCTGGACCAAGAGGCCCAGTGTGGGGGGGGGGGTCTTTTGTTTTTTTGTTTGTTTGTTTTCTGTTATTGTTCCTCTTCCTTTTTATTTATTTACCTTTTTTTACTGTTTTCTTTTATCTCTTAATAGTTTACAGTTTTACAAAAAGAAAACCCCATAACTAAAATAGAGTTACAATTCCAACTACTGCCACAAAATGTTTTACCCCTGAGCAAAATAGTTTAGTATTTTAAAAAACTAAAAGGCATTTATTTAGTTGTTTTACCTACTGTTTTAATTACTTAAGGGCATCTAAATCTTTTATAAAAATGTGGTTTCTTCATCATAATTACCTATGCAATATTTGGTTCACTCCGAACATTTTAGTTTTAATATTTGAAAACTTTTATTGTTTGCTTGAATTTGAATTTGAATTCGAACCGGTTTCGAACCAACGCGGGTTTATCAACAGTAACCGAGGTTACATGGCATCATTAGTAGGGAATTACTGTAGTCTAATTATTCGGGCGTCACAATTCTCCTCCACTACAAGAAATCTTGTCCCGAGATTTAAGAGGTAGAGAAGGGGGAAAAAGATCTAGTTACGAAATTCTAACGGATCTTCTCGGTATTGGTTGCTCTTCTCGAAGTGGTCGATCCACTATGTTGATGTCTTCATTTTTCTGCTTCAAATCATCTAGATGAAGTCGGCATTCTTTCTCCGGGGGTTCCATCGTACTTACGAAAGAATAAGGGGGGGTATTCCGGGAGAACGAACCTATACAAGGTTGACTATCTGGTCGATAACATCGGGGAAGGTGGCAGAAAGTAACTCTCGAATTGAAACTTAAGAAAATATCGAGAGCAAAATAATGAGGTTTCATGGGATGTTTCGAGCGAGCAGGCAACCGTTCGGTGCCTGAAACAGGGCTCGAAAGGGGCTCAAAGCAATCGGGAATAAGTATTGCGTCCGGTAACAGATTTGATGATCTCTCGGAAGGTGGCTCGTGAATTACATACGAGGCCACACGCGAGGAAGAACCTTGGGAACGGGGGTGCAGGAGAGTCAGATTTTGATCCTGTGGAACTGTGGGTTATGGGCCCACCATGTGGGTTAAAAGTAGGAGGAGCGGTGACATCTTGCATAGTCATGATAGCAAGGCCTGTTAGAGGGTAGCCTGTCGATTATGTAGGCAACAACGTCGGTACCAAGGGCGAGGGACGAAGAGAACCATTTTCCTGCTCGTTGAACGAGGCGGACCAATAGGCAAAGTTCTCGTCCATCGGTGGTTACCGGAATGTCATCAACAACAGTAACAGGCTCTTACTGACAGAGTTGTACACCGAGATGTTAGCACAAGCAGGGAATTATTACTGCTTATATCATATAGATCATAGAAAGGGTTTAAACAAACCAATGGAAAGGGAAAAAATGTCTATCAGATTTAATCAAAACAATGGAAAGTAAAATGTGTTTAAACACATATTTCAGGGGTATATCCTTCCCAAGGACAAGCAGAGCATGATATCGATGACAGGATATAACGTAGAAAACCATTTAGGTTAGGCAAGAGGAAGTTCATGACATTACCCAAACAACGGTGTTTGAATAATTGATAAAGGAAATTTAGCGTGGCGCTTCAAATGTTCTTATCGATGATCAGAGTACCACAGACATGCTTCGAGATAGCATTGACATGGTCTTCAAGCAAAGGTCAGACTCTGGATACACGAAGGGATTCATCATTAAGCCAAGGAGAGGATGAGGAGGTGGCTGATGGACTCAGCGATAATTCAACGAGCTATCCAAAAAGATGGATTTCCACAGTTATGTGAACAAGAAGATAACATTTGTCGGATCAAATGATATAATGATGTATGCTCAAGGGAAAACATACACAATTAAACATGGGCAAATTCCAGTTTTGCCCCTAACTCGAACCCACTACTCAGTTTTGCCCCTAATTTTTAGGTATGCTCAGTTTTGCCCCTCCGCCGTTAGTGTCACTTATAGAAATGCCCTTTTACGCCGTTACCGTCCGGTCAAAGGACTTTGACCACCCAGAAAAAAATAGCAAAAAAAATCAAAAAAATCTGAAATTTTGTGGGATCGAAGATAGTCATGTCCGCAAGGCGCGTGCAAATTTGTGTGCCGTTCGGACACCCTGAGAGCTCGTGGCAAAGGAAATCATAAATTTTGTACGCATGTGAATAGTAAATTCGAAAAAATAGAAAAAATATTCAAAAAAATATGAAATTTTCGGGAACTGAAGATACTTAGGTGCACAAGATGTGTGCACATTTTTGTTGTGTTTGGACATCGTATGAGCCCGTACGAGCTCGTAGGAGCTAAACTTTATTTTTCTATCCACGAGCTCCTACGATGTCCAAACACAACAAAAATGTGCACACATCTTGTGCACTTAAGTATCTTCAATTTCCCAAAATTTCATATTTTTTGAAATTTTTTTCTACTTTTTCGAATTTATTGTTCACATGCGTACAAAATTTATGATTTCCTTTGCCACGAGCTCTCAGGGTGTCCGAACGGCACACAAATTTGCACGCGCCTTGCAGACATGACTATCTTCGATCCCTCCAAATTTCAGATTTTTTTGATTTTTTTTGCTATTTTTTTCTGGGTGGTCAAAGTTCTTTGACCAGACGGTAACGTCGCAAAAGGGCATTTCTATAAGTGACACTAACGGCGGAGGGGCAAAACTGAGCATACCTAAAAATTAGGGGCAAAACTGAGTAGTGGGTTCGAGTTAAGGGCATAGATGTAAATGTCCCATTAAACATTAGTTGAAAAGTGTGCCCAAAGTATGGCCTTAGGTAGCATGATCAAATGTTAGAATGGTGATTCAATAATCAATAGTCTAAGAATGAACGGCCGGCCATTATCTTCAAAGCAATAGGGTTGCTAGAAGGGCAGAATTCAAACAACACCGTTCACCTGTTGGTATCCCGGTTAGAACCAACATGGGGACCAAGAAAGATTGGTGATGGTGAAAAGTATTACTATATCAAGCATTAATAGTTGAGGTAATTCCCTCAACATTCTAGACATAACAGATGGTAATACTCCAAGATAGAATCATAATATAAGTTGGATAGAAAGGAAACTACACAAAACATGACCAAGTTTTGTGTCGGAGGGAATGCGAGAATGTTGTTGTTGATAACACAAAACATCGAGGGGCAAGTATGGTATTTCTCATCACAAATTCGATTGATATCCTGGAAGAGCTCAGGATGTTGATGATGATCACGACACAATTGTTGAGAGATTTCATGCAGATGTAATCCATCGGCGATGACATCAAGTCAAAGGAATGATGAAGCGAAAGGTTATTGGAACCACGAGAACAACACAAACTCGAAATCAAGCTTGCTAATCAAGGCGAAATGATATGATGAGGAAGATCGACGTAAGCTTAGCTCATCATCGAAAGTTGTACTCCGGGAATAAGGACCAGGTAGCACAGTTAAAAGTTTGCATGATAATGATATAGCCGATAAGGCTAGGAATGACTTGAAGGATTATTAAACTCGTAAGCAACACAAATTACTTAGAGTTATTGAATCGGAGTGCGGAATCGATTCACTTATCGGTGTTCTCGAGTGACTAATAACTCAACCTGGGGGTATCCGAGATCGGTGAGAAGCAATACTAGACGAAGACTCATAGGAAGCAACATAGTTCTTTGATATTCTCGAGATACCAGGGTGTAATACTCGACGACAGATCAAAGTAGAGGTTGGACTGGGGTATTGCTCTGCAGAAGACAAGTGCTTAAACTTGCACGAGAAATGGTATTTAAAGGAGAACATGGTCGGAATCCATGATCATAAAGGATCGAACCACGGATACAAGATGAATTTATAACAAGGGGGTAATTATTTCTACGAGCAGCTTCCATGATAAGTTATACATCGTGTCCCTGGGCATGAACGCAAGGTTCAAGGTCGACTCCCACTTCTTCAATGTATAACCTTCCATTCACTTTTCGCTTTGATAAAGGCATTAGTGTTGAAAGTTTTACTTGGTGAAATACCAGATGAGTATAACTCATGAAAACTTCCGAGTTCACACATATAAAGGAAAGCATAGGTTCAACCCGTCAGGGTATCGTGGAAACATATACCACAAGCTTCAATAGTAAATACCACCAGCTCGAAAGCAGAGCATGGTTGGCCAAGAAGATGATACAATTTACCGAGGGCATTATGTATCAGGTAAAGAACTCACAAGAATTTTGGTTGTGAAGGACATTGTCGGATAATAACCCGGCAATGGGTATGGCGGTCCACAACGGGGCTGATGTGAGTATCGGTACTCAATCTAAGGAAGAAGGAATACCAAGGCATCGGATTATGGAAATAAGTAACTAATTCAAAGCTTAATGCTAAGAAATTTTATGATTTCCAAATCAAGGGATCAGAAGCAATCGTTCTGATCGAAAATGAATAAGTTCAATAGACTTGGAAACACAAATGATCAAGGCATTGATTGGTCAAGATCCAGCTCATATCCAAATGACGTCTGAGCCGGAAGGATGAATCCTAGGATTCGACTGAGGAATGCGAGCATCCTCAACATATTGAATCAACGGACTTAAAATGATAAAGGCAAGGGAGGCCAATAAGATTGCGAAACTTATGGGATTAACCATAATGCAAGCAAGCGAGAATTTCAAGAGCAATAGGCTGCTCGGGATTTTTGGAAGATCGAATGATATTTTGAAGTCTTTGGCGTAACACATGATCAACGGGGAATGAGCGGATACTCGATACGTGCGAGAATTATCCGTAGGGGTCTTCAGGTGACGAAGAACAGCAAGACAGTAAGCTCAAAGGATTCTCGAAGTACCTTGTAATAACAAGATCGACTGGGAATAAAAATAAGAACGATAGGTGTAAGTATTTATCCATAGGGATATTTCGGTGGTACGGAATTGCAAAAGCGATAGGCACAAGGTCTCGAGAGAATATCGGAGAGTATCTTCGAATTCTTCTGGTGCAGCAAGCGATCATCTGGAGTGAGGGGCTCTCCGGTAGAAAGGATTTATGAGAACCTAGAGTTAGAGTTAGCAAAATCATTTAACCCAAGTAGAAGAGAGATAAGAGTCCCAGAGTATAGACGAGGAATAAAAGATCCTAATACCACCCAATGGCGACGTGGGCCCATAGGCCACACAGCCATGTTAGTAAAGGTTTTGCAATGACTAGACTCAACTTCGGCCAAAGAGTTGGAAAGGGGGATTCCTACAGGCAGTCGGCTCTGATACCAACTTGTCACGCCCCCGATTCAATCATACACTAATCATGCATGCAAATGTGTATGATCAAGATCAGGGACTCACGGGAAGATATCACAACACAACTCTAAAACAAAAATAAGTCATACAAGCATCATAATACAAGCCAGGGGCCTCGAGGGCTTGAATACAAGTGCTCGATCATAGACGAGTCAGTGGAAGCAAGAATATCTGAGTACAGACATAAGTTAAACAAGTTGCCATAAGATGGCTAGCACAAACGGGGATACAGATCGAAAGAGGCGCAGACCTCCTGCTTGGGATCCTCCTAACTACTCCTGGTCGTCGTCAGCGGGCTGCACGTAGTAGTAGGCACCTCTAGTGTAGTAGGAGTCGTCGTTGAAGGTGGCGTCTGGATCCTGGGCTCCATCGTCTGGTCACAGCAATCGCGTAGAGAAATGGGGAAAAGGGGGAACAAGGCAACCGTGAGTACTCATCCAAAGTACTCGCAAGCAAGGAGCTACACTACATATGCATGGATATATGTGTAAAAGGGCCAAATCAGTGGACTGAACTGCAGAATGCCGGAATAAGAGGGGGATAGGTAATCCTGTCGAAGACTACGCTTCTGGCAGCCTCCATCTTGCAGCATGTAGAAGAGAGTAGACTGAAGTCCTCCAAGTAGCATCGCATAGCTTAATCCTACCCGGTGATCCCCTCCTCGTCGCCCTGTTAGAGAGCGATCACCAGGTTGTATCTGGCACTTGGAAGGGTGTATTTTA
The DNA here is from genome assembly GCF_002162155.2 of Triticum dicoccoides. Taxonomy (NCBI): domain Eukaryota; kingdom Viridiplantae; phylum Streptophyta; class Magnoliopsida; order Poales; family Poaceae; genus Triticum; species Triticum dicoccoides. The sequence goes on along the minus strand of NC_041382.1, from coordinate 299,700,486 downwards.
TTTAGTATCTGGTTCTAGTTGTCATAAGGTCAAGGTACAACTCCGGGTCGCCTGTTACCGTGGACACGGCTATTCGAATAGATCAACTTCCCTGCAAGGGTGCACCACATTACCCGACACGCTCGATCCCTCCGGCTGGGCACACTTTCCTGGGTCATGTCCAGCCTCGGGAGATCAACACGTCGCAGCCCCACCTAGGCTCAACAGAGAGGTCAGCATGCCGGTCTAAATCCTATGCGCGCAAGGGTCTGGGCCCATCGCCCATTGCACACCTGCATGTTGCGTACGCGGCCGGAAGCAGATCTAGCCCCCTTAATACAAGTGCGAGCTTACGATCCAATGCGGTGCGCGCCGCTCAGTCGCTGATGTCAAAAAGAGCTTCGGCTGATACCACGACGCCGGTTGCCCATATCTTGTCCCACGTGGCGGTTAGTGCATATAAGGTCAACGACCCAACTCAGATCAAATACCAAGATCTCGTTAAGCATGTTAAGTATCCGCGAATGCCGAACAGGCCACCTCTCTCCTAGGTGGCCTCAACCTGCCCTGTCGCTCCGCCTCAAAGTAACAGTCGGGGGCCGTCGGGAACCCAGGCCCACCTCTACCGGGATGGAGCCACCTGCCCCCTTCAGCCCCCATCTCCGAACAGTATCACAGGTAATGTAACAGTGTAAAGTATCTGGTATATGCCCGTGATCACCTCCCGAGTGATCACGGCCCGATAGTATAGCAAGGCAGACGGACAAGAATGTAGGGCCACAGATGGAATACTAGCATCATATACTAAGCATGTAGGATTGCAGGTAAAGGTAACAACAGTAGTAGCAAGGACAGGCTATGCATCAGGATAGGATTAACGGACAACAGTAACATGCTACACTACTCTAATGCAAGCAGTATAGAGAAAAATAGGCAATATCTGGTGATCAAGGGGGGGTTGCCTGGTTGCTCTGGCAAGAGAGAGGGGTCGTCAACTCCGTAGTCGTATTGGGTAGCAGCGGCATTGGTCTCGATGTCTAGCGAGAGAAGAGGGGGAAGAAACAATAAATATTTAAGCAAACAGATGCATAGCGATGCATGACATGACATGTATCGGTGCTAGGGGTGCCCTAACGCGGTAAGAGGTGATACCGGGGAAGGGGGGAAACATCCGGGAAAGTATCCCTGGTGTTTCGCGTTTTCGGACAGAAGAAACAGAGGTGAAATGTTGCAGGTTCACTATGCTAGGGACGCGTGGCGAACGAACGGGCTACGTATTCGGATTCGTCTCGTCGTTCTGAGCAACTTTCTTGTAGAAAACATTTTCATCTGAGCTACGGTTTATTTTCTATGTTTTTCTAAAGTTTAAATCATTTTTTGAATTTATTTATCTATTTAATTCTAACATTATCCAGAATAGTGTATGCTGACGTCATCATGATGTCAGCATGACGTCAGCAGTCAGCAGGTTGTTGACTTGGTTAATCTGACGTGTGGGTCCCACTGTCATACTCTTTTAACTAATTAATCACTTTAATTAGTTTAAATAACAGATTAGTCAGGTTAATTAATTAATTTGGCTAATCTAATCAGGATTAATTAAGTTAATTAATTCTTTATGTAATTAATTAATTAATTAAGTTATTATTTATTTATTTATTTATTATTTTTAAACTAAAACGTTCTGGGCAGGGGCCCACTTGTCATAGTCCCCAAGGGCCTTTGCGGGTGTGCGGGTTACGGGCGCAACCCGAACGGGCGGGGGCGCTGGGCGCTGCGGGCGCAGGGGCTCGCGGGCACCCGACCCAGGCGGAAGCCACACGGGCATGGCGAGCGCAGGGAAGGAGGTGGCGGCGGCCTCAGGCGGCGGGGCGGAGGCAGGGTGGGACAGGACGGACGGAAGGCGAGGGCGGCGCGGTCGGGCGAAGCCGGCGCGGCCAGGCGAAGGAGGGTGCGGGGTGGCTCGCTGGGAGAAGCAAGCGGCGCGGTTGGACGGAGGCAGGTGCGACGAGCCACAGGCGACGGCGGCAGCTAAAGTAGCAGTGGCGGGGGGGGCGATGCGAGCGGGCGCGGGAGGCGCGGCCGCGAGCGCGGGTGGCATGCGTGTGTGGTGTGGGGCGCGCGACGCGAGCGGAGCATGATGGCCGTGCAGGGCGCTGGCAGGCAGCCTTCGGCGAGCAGCGGGGTGCGTGGGAAGGCGAGGGGGATGCGCGACTGGAGCTGCAAGGGCGGATGCGACCGGGGGCTGGAGACGGGAGCGGAGCCGGGGCGGTTGGCCGCGACGAGCAGCGGCACTAGCGGGCAGGAGCGGCAGTGGCGGACGGGCACACGCGCGCGAGTGGCAACGGGCGAGCGCGGATGCAGGGTAGGCGCGTGCGGTGCACAGAGAGGCGTCGGGCCGGTGTGCGTGCGTGCGATGGGCGGCCAATGGGCACGCGATGTCGAGGGTGACTGCGGGTGCGGAAGCCGGACACCGCCGGCGGGCGCGGGCAGCGTGACGGCCACAGGTGTAGGGAGCAGAGGGGAGTGGAGAGGGGCGAGGCTCACGGGCGATGTAGAGACCAGGGGGGCGGCGAGGCTCGAGGTGGCCTTTGGGGAGGAGGACGGGGATGACGGTCGACGGGGAAGCAGTCCGGTGGGGAGTGGCTCCGGTGAGGCGACATCGTGCGTCGCGACGACCTCCTGCTCTCGATCCCGATCCAATCGGGAGAGAGGGGGGGAGATATTTCGGGA
>NC_041382.1:299664574-299697196 GCF_002162155.2 Triticum dicoccoides | reverse complement strand
TCCTCTTCCTTTTTATTTATTTACCTTTATTTACTGTTTTCTTTTATCTCTTAATAGTTTACAGTTTTACAAAAAGAAAACCCCATAACTAAAATAGAGTTACAATTCCAACTATTGCCACAAAATGTTTTACCCCTGAGCAAAATAGTTTAGTATTTTATAAAAACTAAAAGGCATTTATTTAGTTGTTTTACCTACTGTTTTAATTACTTAAGGGCATCTAAATCTTTTATAAAAATGTGGTCTCTTCATCATAATTACCTATGCAATATTTGGTTCACTCCGAACATTTTAGTTTTACTATTTGAAAACTTTTATTGTTTGCTTGCGTTTGAATTTGAATTCGAACCGGTTTCGAACTAATGTGGGTTTATCAACAGTAACCGAGGTTACGTGGCATCATTAGTAGGGAATTACTGTAGTCTAATTATCCGGGCATCACACTTTGTGGCTGCAACGTCTCATGTTGCAGGATTATCTTACGCCGAGTAAGTGATACGTTAGGGTTACGATTTCTACACTCAACTTTGCTGTTGGTGTTGATGGGAATCCACAACCTTGTTACTTCCGCTATTTTGGATTGAGGTAATAGTATTTACGTTATTTATACATGTGATTTACCTCTGTTATAAATCCTCGAGTACTGTGTGTGTCAGCATACCGATCCAGGGATGACGCTTAAGCACAGAGACTTGATCCATTCGGGTCGGGTCGCTACAAGATGGTATCAGAGCACATGTTGACTGTAGGACGTGACCCTAGAAACTGGCAAGCCCATAGGAAAGATTTTCTCTACAACTTTCTTTTTCAAAAAGATCTTTCAACTCTCTTCTCTTCTGAGCTTATTCAAATATTCCCTTCTAGTGAGACTATACCCCTTTTCCCTTTTGACCACTCGAAGATTCGACTGATGAGACCACTCCAAGAAGTACAAGATATAGGACAACCACGACCACTATGGAATGAAGGAGATTTTACCGTGCATCTGAATAATGGAAACTACAACGGTTGAAGACTCTGAAGACTAGGAGAATTTGAAGACTCTATAGAATTTCCAGATTTTGTGTGACCTAGTAAAGCTACCCTTATGGAACTTGGCAGACTATGGAAGCTGTCAATACCCGAGATCCAGGTATATCAGAGAAAGACCGGAACATGGAGCATAGAACTCAAAGTTTTGTCAAGAGACCCTAAAGCAGGAGATATCAATTATGGAATGATAGCTCATGGAAATGACAAGAGCAGAAACACGGCTATCCATGATGTTATCTCCCACTTATGCTATTGTCGCCGTGCTGAGTTAAGCATGCATTTCTTTGGAAGGATTGGATTACAAGAAGGCTTACGGAACACCTATCAGCAAGATGAAGTGTTAACCTTAGCTGGTGTATTCACCAGGATCTGGAATATTACATCAGGAAGTTTAGGATGGATCTGCAGGAAGTCATATTTGACAAGGAAGCATTTTGTGAAGAACTCAGGACCCAGAAGCTGAAAGTAGCCAAGACGGAGGAGCAAAACCTCGAGATACAGGAGATTCGTAGGACCATGGTTCATGCCAAGGATGTTGAAACCCAGAAGTTTGGAATGCAGCTCCAGAATATTAAAGGACGTCACAAGAGACTTCATGTCAACGGAGATGATCTGGCAAAAGAACTTGAGAAGGACAAGCACGATGGGAAGAAGCCATCGGAGACATAAACAAGACTTGAAGAGTTTGGCGACATTGATCTTAGAAGACCAAACCCCTGTTATACCTATGTTAGATGCGACGATTGTGACCTGTCATTTGTTTGATGTTTTTCCGACAGCCACAATAAAATCATTCTTTTCAAAACTTTTGTTTGTATTGTGTGCATCCCTCTCGATCTCTCTTATCCCACCCCAAACCCATGGACCCAATAGAGGATGAATGGAGATGAGCTTATATTTTCTGGATCGATGAGTCAATTGGAGACGGACCAGTGGATTTAGAACAAGGAGGATCACATGGAGAATAACCCTATAGTCAGAAAGGATATGACCCAACATGCTCTTGAGTGCTTTGAAAGAGGTGCCACTACCTTGTAGGGGATGTACCAAACCATCAATGGATGGCAAGGAGTAACCACTTGGAAAGAATTTAAGTTGACTCCGCTAAAGTCTTGGCTTGTGTCCCAGAAATTTAAGCCTTATCGAAAGGATATGAAGAAACCTTGTGCATACAAGCTTTGTGGAGAAATAGGACACAACCATAAATAAAACAAGGACGAATACCCTCATAATCGGAGGATTACCAAAGGAGTTAGCCGAGGCTCTCAGGGAACTTCGGTTGGAGATTGTTCCCAAAGGTTTTGTTGCAGCAATGGAAGTTCGGTCTACATTGTTGGGAAAGACTCGTGAAGCTCAAAAGGATGATCAAGAGATTGCTGAGGTAAAAGAGGGGATGAGCAAAGGAAAGGCCAAAGGTTTTCGTAAGGATGAGAACGACACCTTATGGTTCGAGGACCGTGTATATGTGCCCAATAATGCAAAGATCAGGAAGTTAATACTTCAGGAAGCTCATGACTCACCATACTCGATTCACCCTGGAAACACCAAGATGTATTTCGATTTGAAGGAGCGTTTCTGATGGACTGGTATGAAGAAGGATATTGCGGAGTATGTAGTCGTAGGTGATGTATTCTAGAGAGAGAAAAAGCAGAGCATCAGAAGCCAGCAGGAATTACTACAGCCTATGCCGATACCCGAATGGAAGTGGGATAAGCTTGGCATGAATTTCATTACCGGATTTCCTAGAACCCGAACGGGATATGATTCTATCTGGGTAGTAGTTGATTCGCTTGACCAAAGTGGCTCACTTTATCCCAGTGAAAACCACCTATAAAAGTGCGAAGTTGGCCAAGATATATATGACCAGGATCGCATGTCTGCATGGAGTTCCGAGGACCATCAGATAGAGGAACACAGTTTACCTCAAAGTTTTGGAATCAACTGCACCAGACTTTGGGTACTAGGCTAGAGTTCAGTATAGCCTTTCATCCGCAGATAGATGGATAGACCGAGAGAGTTAATCAGATTCTGGAGGACATGTTGAGAGCGTGTGCGCTAGATTATGGATCTAGTAGGGATGATAATCTACCTTACGCGGAGTTCTCATACAAACAACAGTTACCAAGCCAGTTTGAAGATGGCCCCTTTTGAAGTTTTGTATGGGAGAAGGAGCCAGACACCATTGATGTAGGATGAAGTTGGAGACCGGCAGTTGTTGGACCAAATATGATCAAGGAGTCAGAAGAGAATGTTAAGTTGATTCGAGATAGACTGAAGGTAGCTTAGTCTAGACAGAAGAGTTATGCAGACTAAAAAAACGCCAGGAGGTAGTCTATGAAATTGGAGACAGAGCATGTCTTCGTGTGTCCGCTCTGCGAGGAATTACATGATTTGGAGTTAAGGGAAAGTTAGCCCCGAGATTTGTAAGACCATACCGAGTTTTGAAGCTTCGTATGGAAGAAGTGGCCAACAAGTTGGAGTCACCCGAAGGACTGTCAGGAGTTCATGATGTGTTTCATGTTTCCCAGTTGAAGAGTGCCATGAAAGATGGCCAACATTCCCCTGTGAGGATATTTGACCCCTAGAAAGGATAATGATGTTCCATGACCATAAAAGATATTACTCATATAAATAGAACAACCATTTTTCTCTGATTTAAATGAATAACTGTCTCGCATCAAATAAGATCCAGATATAATGTTCATGCTCAATGCTGGCACCAAATAATCATTATTAGGTCTAAAATTAATCCCGAAGGTAGAAGTAGAGGTAGCGTGCTGACGGTGATCACATCGACCTTGGAACCATTTCCCATATGCATCATCACCTCGTCCTTAGCCAATCTTCGTTTAATCCGTAGCCCCTGTTTCGAGTTGCAAATATGAGCAACAGAACCAGTATCAAATACCCAGGCGCTACTACGAGCATTAGTAAGGTACACATATATAACATGTATATCAAATATACCTTTCACTTTGCCATCCTTCTTATCCACCAAATACTTGGGGCAGTTCCGCTTCCAGTGACCAGTCCCTTTGCAGTAGAAGCACTTAGTTTCAGGCTTAGGTCCAGACTTGGGTTTCTTCTCCTGAGCAGTAACTTTCTTGCCGTTCTTCTTGAAGTTCCCCTTCTTCCCTTTGCCCTTTTTCTTGAAACTAGTGGTCTTGTTGACCATCAACACTTGATGCTCCTTTTTGATTTCTACCTCCACACCCTTTAGCATTGCGAAGAGCTCAGGGATTGTCTTGTTCATCCCTTGCATATTATAGTTCATCACGAAGCCTTTATAGCTTGGTGGCAGTGATTGAAGAACTCTGTCAATGACACTATCATCAGGAAGATTAACTCCCAGCTGATTCAAGTGGTTATGGTACCCAGACATTCTGAGTATGTGTTCACTGACAGAACTATTCTCCTCCATTTTGCAGCTATAGAACTTGTTGGAGACTTCATATCTCTCAACTCGGGCATTTGCCTGAAATATTAACTTCAACTCTTGGAACATCTGATATGCTCCATGACATTCAAAACATCTTTGAAGTCCCGATTCAAGGCCGTAAAGCATGGCACACTGAACTATCGAGTAGTCATCAGCTTTGCTTTGCCAGACGTTCTAACGTCATCAGTAGCATCTGTAGCAGGCCTAGCACCTAGCGGTGCTTCCAGGACGTAATTCTTCTGTGCAACAATGATGATAATCCTCAAGTTGCTGCCATCATCTTTCAACTTAGCTTTCTCTAGGAATGCATTAAAATTCAAAGGAATGGTAGCACGGGCCATTGATCTACAATGACATATACATGCATAATAACTATCAGGACTAAGTTCGTGATAAATTAAAGTTCAATTAATCATATTACTTAAGAACTCCCACTTAGATAGACATCCCTCTAGTCATCTAAATGATCACGTGATCCAAATCAACTAAACCATGTCTGATCATCATGTGAGATGGAGTAGTTTTCAATGATGAACATCACTATGTTGATCATATCTACTATATGATTCACGTTCGACCTTCGGTCTCCGTGTTTCGAGGCCATATCTGCATATGCTAGGCTCGTCAAGTTTAACCCGAGTATTCTGCGTGTGCAAAACTGGCTTGCACCCATTGTATGTGAATGTAGAGCTTATCACACCCGATCATCATGTGGTGTCTCGGCACGATGAACTGTAGCAATGGTGCATACTCAGGGAGAACACTTATACCTTGAAATTTACTAAGGGATCATCTTATAATGCTACCGCTGTACTAAGCAAAATAAGATGCATAAAAGATAAACATCACATGCAATCAAAATATGTGACATGATATGGTCATCATCATCTTGTGCTCATGATCTCCATCACCGAAGCATCGTCATGATCTCCATCGTCACCGACGCGACACCTTGAGCTCCATCGTAGCATCGTTGTCGTCTCGCCAACTATTGCTTCTACGACTATCGCTACCGCTTAGTGATAAAGTAAAACAATTACATGGCGATTGCATTACATACAATAAAGCGAAAACCATATGGCTCCTGCTAGTGGCCGATAACTCTGTTACAAAACATGATCATCTCATACAAAAATTTATATCACATCATGTCTTGACCATATGACATCACATCAAGCCCTGCAAAAACAAGTTAGACGTTCTCTACTTTGTTGTTGCATGTTTTACCTGGCTGCTATGGGCTTCTAGCAAGAACCGTTCTTACCTACGCATAAGAACCACAACGATTTTTCGTCAAGTGTGCTGTTTTAACCTTCAACAAGGACCGGGCGTAGTCAAACTTGATTCAACTAAAGTTGGAGAAACAGACACCCACTAGCCACTTGTGTGCGAAGCACGTCGGTAGAACCAGTCTCACGAACGCGGTTATGTAATGTCGGTCCGGGCCGCTTCATCCAACAATACCGCCGAATCAAAGTAAGACGTTGCTGGTAAGTAGCATGACTATTATCACCCACAACTCTTTATGTTCTACTCGTGCATATAACATCTACGCATAGACCTGGCTCTGATACCACTATTGGGGAACACAGTAATTTCAAAAAATTTCCTACGATCACGCAAGATCTATCTAGGAGATGCATAGCAACGAGAGGGGAGAGTGTGTCCACGAACCCTCGTAGACCGAAAGCGGAAGCGTTTAGTAACGCGATGATGTAGTCGAACTTCTTCGCGATCCAACCAATCCAAGTACCGAATGTACGACACCTCCGTGTTCAACACACGTTCAGCTCGATGACATCCCTCGTGCTCTTGATCCAGTTGAGGATGAGGGTGAGTTCCGTCAACACGATGGCGTGGCAACGGTGAGGATGATGTTTACTGGCGCAGGGCTTCGCCTAAGCACTACATCGATATGATCGAGGTGTGTAACTATGGAGGGGGCACCGCACACGGCTAAAAGATCAAATTGTGTGTTCTAGGGTGCCCTCCCTTTCCCTGTATATAAAGGAGGGAAGGGGAGGCCGCCGGTGAAGCTAGGCGCGCCTGGAGAAGGGGAATCCTACTAGGACTCCAAGTCCTAGTAGGTTTGGGAAGGAAGGGAAAGGGGGGCCGCGCCCCCAACCCCTTGCCCAATTCGGACTGGGCTTGGGGGAGGGGGCGCCACCTCCTGGCTGCTGCCTCTCCTTCCCTCTAAGGCCCACTAAGGCCCATCAACTCCCCGGGGGGTTCCGGTAACCTCCCGGTACTCCGGAAAATACCCGAACTTCTCCGGAACCATTCCGATGTCCAAATATAGCCTTCCAATATATCAATATTTATGTCTCGACCATTTTGAGACTCCTCGTCATGTCCGTGATCTCATCCGGGACTCCAAACAAACTTCGGTTCATCAAATCACATAACTCATAATACAAATTTTCATCGAACGTTAAGCGTGCGGACCCTACGGGTTCGAGAACTATGTAGACATGACCGAGACACATCTCCAGTCAATAACCAATAGTGGAACCTAGATGCTCATATTGGCTCCTACATATTCTATGAAGATCTTTATCGGTCAAACCGCATAACAACATACGTTGTTCCCTTTGTCATCGGTATTTTACTTGCCCGAGATTCGATCATCGGTATCATCATACCTAGTTCAATCTTGTTACCGGGAAGTCTCTTTACTCGTTCCGTAATACTTCATCCCACAACTAACTCATTATTCACATTGCTTGCAAGGCTTATAGTGGTGAGTATTACCGAGAGGGCCCGGAGATACCTCTCCGAAAGACGCAGTGACAAATCCTAATCTCGATCTATGCCAACCCAACAAATACCTTCGGAGACACCTGTACAACATCTTTATAATCACCCATTTACGTTGTGATGTTTGATAGAACTTTCCTCCGGTATTCGGGAGTTGCATAATCTCATAGTCCGAGGAACATGTATAAGTCATGAAGAAAGTAGTAGCAATGAAACTGTAACATCATAATGCTAAGCTAATGAATGGGTCTTGTCCATCACATCATTCTCCTAATGATGTGATCCCGTTCATCAAATGACAACACATGTCTATGGTTAGGAAACATAACCATCTTTGATAACCCAGCTAGTCAAGTAGAGGCATACTAGGGACACTTATGTTTTGTCTATGTATTCACACATGTACTAAGTTTCCAGTTAATACAATTCTAGCATGAATAATAAACATTTATCATGAAATAAGGAAATAAATATAACTTTATTATTGCCTCTAGGGCATATTTGCTTCAACAATTTGTAGACTTTTGGTCGGCCATAGATAGCTCTTTGCCATAGGTACGAAAGCGATACCCGTTGATGTCGTATTTGTCAAATGAATGGACCTTAAAGTCAAATCCATTAGCGAGTTGTCTCAATTCGGTGTCTGTCGTGGAATTGTCACGGCAGATGTCCTCATGAAAGGACTTAGTCGTGGAGCCATCGCAACTAGGAAGCTTAAAGGGGTTAATCGGGACAAAGGACACGAGAGAGTTTATACTAGTTCGGCCCCTTATGATGAAGGTAAAGCCTTGCTACCTCTTGAGCACTGCGTTGGATTTCCCCGAAGAGGAGAGGATGATGCAGCAAAGTAGCGTAAGTATTTCCCTCAGTTTTTGAGAACCAAGGTATCAATCCAGTAGGAGGCTACACGCAAGTCCCTCGTACCTACACAAAAACAATAGCTCCTCGCAACCAATGCGATTAGGGGTTGTCAATCCCTTCACGATCACTTACGAGAGTGAGATCTGATAGAGATGATAGATAATATTTTTGGTATTTTTGATATAGATATGCAAAGTGAAAAGTAAAAGGCAAAGTAAAAAAGCAAAGCATTAATAAAGTGGAGATTGATATGATGAGAATAGACCCGGGGGCGGTTTCACTAGTGGCTTCTCAAGAGCATAAGTATTCTACGGTGGGTGAACAAATTATTGTTGAGCAATTGACATAACTGAGCATAGTTATGAGAATATCTAGGTATGATCATGTATATAGGCATCACGTCCGAGACAAGTAGACCGACTCCTGCCTGCATCTACTACTATTACTCCACTCATCGACCACTATCCAGCATGCATCTAGAGTATTAAGTTAAAAATAGAGTATCGCCTTAAGCAAGATGACATGATGTAGAGGGATAGTTTCATGCAATATGATAAAAACCCCATCTTGTTATCCTTGATGGCAACAGTACAATACGTGCCTTGCTGCCCCTTCTGTCACTGGGAAAGGACACCGCAAGATTGAACCCAAACCTAAGCACTTCTCCCATGGCAAGAAAAACCAATCTAGTAGGCCAAACCAAATTGATAATTCGAAGAGAGTTGCAAAGATAACCAATCATACATAAAAGAATCCAGAGAAGATCCAACCAAACTGGGCCTCCGATTAATAGGTTAGTCCCAAAAATAATATAAAAGTGGAAAATAAAGCCCAATATAGTCCAAAACAGTAGATAATATAGCATGGAGCAATCAAAAATTATAGATACGTTGGAGACGTATCAGGCATCCCCAAGCTTAATTCATGCTCGTCCTCGAGTAGGTAAATGATAAAAAGAGAATTTTTGATGCGGAGTGCTACTTGGCATAATTTCAATGCAAATCTTCTTAATTGTGGTATGAATATTGAGATTCAAAAGATTCAAGACAAAAGTTCATATTGACATAAAAATAATAATACTTCAAGCATACTAACAAAGCAATTATGTCTTCTCAAAATAACATGGCCAAAGAAGGTTATCCCTACAAAATCATATAGTCTGGCTATGCTCTATCTTCACCACACAAAGTATTTAAATCATGCACAACCCCGATGACAAGCCAAGCAATTGTTTCATACTTTAACATTTTCAAAACTTTTTCGATCTTCACGCAATACATGAGCGTGAGCCATGGATATATCACTATATGTGGAATAGAATGGTGGTTGTGGAGAAGACAAAACGAGGGGAAGATAGTCTCACATCAACTAGGCGTATCAACGGGCTATGGAGATGCCCATCAATAGATATCAATGTGAGTGAGTAGGGATTGCCATGCAACGGATGCACTAGAGCTATAAGTATATGAAATCTCAACAAAAGAAACTAAGTGGGTGTGCATCCAACTTGCTTGCTCACGAAGACCTAGGGCAATTTGAGGAAGCCCATCATTGGAATATACAAGCCAAGTTCTATAATGAAAAATTCCCACTAGTATATGAAAGTGACAAAATGAGAGACTCTCTATCATGAAGATCATGGTGCTACTTTGAAGCACAAGTGTGGTAAAAGGATAGTAACATTGTCCCTTCTCTCTTTTTCTCTCATTTTTTTATTTGGGCATTTTCTCTCTTTTTTATGGCCTTTTTTTCGTCCGGAGTCTCATCTCGACTTGTGGGGGAATCATAGTCTCCATCATCCTTTCCACACTTGGGACAATGCTCTAAAAATTGATGATCATCACACTTTTATTTTTCTTACAACTCAACAATTACAACTCAATACTTAGAACAAAGTATGACTCTATATGAATGCCTCCGGCGGTGTACCGGGATATGCAATGAATCAAGAGTGACATGTATGAAAGAATTATGAACGGTGGCTTTGCCACAAATATGATGTCAACTACATGATCATGCTAGCAATATGACAATAATGGAGCATGTCATAATAAACGAAACGCTGGAAAGTTGCATGGCAATATATCTCAGAATGGCTATGGAAATGCCATGATAGGTAGGTATGGTGGCTGTTTTGAGGAAGGTATATGGTGGGTGTATGATACCGGCAAAAAGTGCGCGGTATTAGAGAGGCTAGCAATGGTGGAAGGATGGGAAAAAGTGCATATAATCCATGGACTCAACATTAGTCATAAAGAACTCATATACTTATTGCAAAAATCTAGAAGTTATCAAAGCAAAGTATTATGCGCATGCTCCTAAGGGGATAGATTGGTAGGAAAACACCATCACTCGTCCCCGACCACCGCTCATAAGGAAGACAATCAATAAATAAATCATGCTCCGACTTCATCACATAACGGTTCACCATACGTGCATGCTACGGGAATCACAAACTTTAACACAAGTATTTCTCAAATTCACAAGTACTGAACTAGCTTGACTCTAATATCACCATCTTCATATCTCAAAACAATTATCAAGCACCAATCTTTTCTTAGTATTCAACACACTCAAAAGAAAGTTTCACAAATCTTGAATACCAAGCATATTATTATTAAGCAAATTACCGTGCTATTAAGACTCTCAAAATAATCTAAGTGAAGCATGAGAGGTCAATAGTTTCTTTAAAACAAATCCACCACTGTGCTCTAAAAGATCTAAGTGAAGCACATAGAGCAAAATTATAACGCTCAAAAGATATACGTGAAGCACATAGACCAAAACTACATAGCTCAAAAGATATAAGTGAAGCACATAGAGTATTCTATCAAATTCCAATTCATGTATGGATCTCTCAAAAGGTGTGTACAACAATGATGATTGTGGAACACTAAAAAACAAAGACACAAATAATACAAGACGCTCCAAGCAAAACACATATCATGTGGTGAATAAAAATATAGCTCCAAGTAAAATTACCGATGGAAGTAGACGAAAGAGGGGATGCCTTCCGGGGCATCCCCAAGCTTTGACTTTTTGGTGTCCTTGGATTATCTTGGGGTGCCATGGGCATCCCCAAGCTTAGGCTCTTGCCACTCCTTGTTCCATAATCCATCAAAAGATTTCACCCAAAACATGAAAACTTCACAACACAAAACTCAATAGAAATCTCGTGAGCTCCGTTAGAGAAAGAAAACAAAAGACCACTTCAAGGTACTGTAATGAACTCATTCTTTATTTATATTGGTGTTAAACCTACTGTATTCCAACTTCTCTATGGATTATAAACTATTTTACTAGCCATAGATTCATCAAAATAAGCAAACAACACACGAAAAACAGAATCTGTCAAAAACAGAACAGTCTGTAGTAATCTGTAACTAACGCAAACTTCTTAAACTCCAAAAAATCTACCAACATAGGACGACCTAGAAAATTTGCTTATTGATCAGAAGCAATTAGAATCAGTATTTTATCAAGTTCTGGTGATTTTTAACAATTCGGGCACTGAGCGCAAAGTTTCTGGAAATTACAGCAAGATCAAATAACTATCATCCAAGAAGATCCTATAGGTCTAACCTGGCACAAACACTAATTTAAACACAAAACCACATCTAAACAGAAGGTAGATGGATTATTTATTCAAAGACAGAAAGGAAATATATTGGGTTGTCTCCCAACAAGCGCTTTTCTTTAAAGCCTTTTTAGCTAGGCATTGAGATTTCAATGATGCTGATAGAGGCAAAGGTGTCCCGTCTTTCGATGAGATGATGGATATCGCTTTGGTGGCAGTCAACTTTGACGATCCGACTATGAACGTGCGAGGACGTCGCGCCTTAGCAATCGCTAAACCAACTCCGAGAGGTTATTGACCACGCCGGAGCACGATCAACCTAACCACGAGGGTTTGTTTCCTGCGAGCAAACGAAGAACAAGCAAGAAACTGAGATTGCAATCTGGATATTGAGAATATAAGATGAAAGCTTTATTGATCAAGGTGGGGTTCTGTGACGCCTTTGTCTGGTCGTTGAAGACAAACGAAGTACGCGAAGTTGCAGCTATGGCGAACTTTTAATCTAAACAAAACCCGAAGTCTAAACGATGCCCTAAGGGCTGTATATATGGAGGAAGAGGGGGGAATTTCGTGGCCCTTGGTGGAGGGGTCCAAAATCAACCCTATCTCTTGTTTCCCCACACATACATACTCTAAAAATAGCCTATACTTATGTATTTCGAAATTACATGGGCCTGGCCCAATAATAAGGTGACGCAGCACCTAAAATAGCCTCGGGACGAAATTTATGAAGTGGCATCTTGTATATTTCGTCCAAGGCTTCATGCACCCATTATGGTGGCTTCAAAGTCCTGAAATCATCACTTGTAACTCCGTTCTTGTTCCCCTTGCGCATGCCATCATCTCCATGCTTGTTCTTGCTCCAATGTTCATCCTTCTCCAAGCTAGGCCCTTCATTTGTAAGCAAAACAAATGTATCCAATTTAGGCAGCATCACATTCTCATGAACATTAGAATCATTACCAAGAAATGAAAGTACCTGGTAATTTAGTTGGCGTGCACGAGCTCTAGTAATTGGTCCAGTATGTATAGCAGCAGGGGCTGTGGGTGTAACAATTGTATTGATGTCCTCATCATCCTCCCCTTCTTGAAATGAAGTCGTCCTCGACGGAAGTTCATCTTCCTCACCCAAATAAGGCTTCAAATCTGCAATGTTAAAAGAGGGACTAACCCCAAAATCTACAGGCAGCTCAAGTTTATATGCATTATCATTTATTTTCTCTAACACCTGAAAGGGACCATCAGCACGTGGCATTAACTTTGATTTGCGCAAATCAGGAAATCTATCCTTACGCAAATGTAACCAAACAAGATCTCCAGGTGCAAACACAACATGTTTTCTACCCTTATCTCCAGCAAGTTTATATTTAGCATTCATACGCTCAATGTTTTCCTTAGTTAACTCATGCATTTTTAAAATCAATTCAGCACGTTGTTTAGCATCAAAATTAACCTTCTCCGAAGATGGAAGAGGCAACAAATCAATAGGTGCACGAGGTAGGAAACCATACACAACTTCAAAAGGGCACATCTTAGTAGTAGAATGCAATGAACGATTATAAGCAAATTCAATATGAGGCAAGCATTCCTCCCACATTTTCTTATTACTCTTCAAAACAGCCTTAAGCATAGTAGACAATGTTCTATTGACTACTTCAGTTTGGCCATCAGTTTGGGGGTGACAAGTAGTACTAAAAAGCAGTTTAGTCCCCAACTTAGCCCATAAACATCTCCAAAAGTGGCTAAGAAATTTAGTATCACGATCTGAAACAATAGTATTTGGCACACCATGCAAGCGAATAATTTCACGAAAGAACAAATCAGCAACATTAACAGCATCATCGCTTTTATGACATGGTATAAAGTGTGCCATTTTCGAGAATCTATCCACGACAACAAATATGCTACCCCTCCCCTTCTTTGTTCGAGGTAAACCTAAAACAAAGTCCATAGATATATCCTCCCAAGGAACACTAGGTACAGGCAAAGGCATATATAAACCATGAGGATTGAGTCGTGACTTAGCTTTTTGACATGTAGTGCATCGAGCAATAAAACGCTCAACATCCCGTCTCATCTTTGGCCAAAAGAAATGTGTAGCAAGTACGTAATAGAGGCAAAGGTGTCCCGTCTTTCGATGAGATGGTGGATTTCGCTTTGGTGGAAGTCGACTTTGACGATCCGACTACGAACGTGCGAGGACGTCGCGCCTTAGCAATCGCTAAACCAACTCCGAGAGGTTATTGACCACGCCGGAGCACGATCAACCTGACCACGAGGGTCTGTTTCCTGCGAGCAAACGAAGAACAAGCAAGAAACTAAGATTGCAATCTGGATATTGCGAATATAAGATGAAAGCTTTATTGATCAAGGTGGGGTTCTGTGACGCCTTTGTCTGGTCGTTGAACACAAACGAAGTACGCGAAGTTGCAGCTATGGCGAACTTTTAATCTAAACAAAACCCAAAGTCTAAACGATGCCCTAAGGGCTGTATATATGGAGGAAGAGGGGGGGAATTTCGTGGCCCTTGGTGGAGGAGTCCGAAATCAACCCTATCTCTTGTTTTCCCACACATACGGACTCTAAAAATAGCCTATACTTATGTATTTCGAAATTACATGGGCCTGGCCCAATAATAAGGTGATGCAGCACCTAAAATAGCCTCGGGACGAAATTTATGAAGTGGCATCTTGTATATTTCGTCCAAGGCTTCATGCACCCATTATGGTGGCTTCAAAGTCCTGAAATCATCACTTGTAACTCCGTTCTTGTTCCCCTTGCGCATGCCATCATCTCCATGCTTGTTCTTGCTCCAATGTTCATCCTTCTCCAAGCTAGGCCCTTCATTTGTAAGCAAAACAAATGTATCCAATTTAGGCAGCATCATATTCTCATGAACATTAGAATCATTACCAAGAAACGAAAGTACCTGGTAATTTAGTTGCCGTGCACGAGCTCTAGTAATTGGTCCAGTATGTATAGCAGCAGGGGCTGTGGGTGTAACAATTGTATTGATGTCCTCATCATCCTCCCCTTCTTGAAATGAAGTCGTCCTCGACGGAAGTCCATCTTCCTCACCCAAATAAGGCTTCAAATCTGCAATGTTAAAAGTGGGACTAACCCCAAAATCTGCAGGCAGCTCAAGTTTATATGCATTATCATTTATTTTCTCTAACACCTTAAAGGGACCATCAGCACGTGGCATTAGCTTTGATTTGCGCAAATCAGGAAATCTATCTTTACGCAAATGTAACCAAACAAGATCTCCAGGTGCAAACACAACATGTTTTCTACCCTTATCTCCAGCAAGTTTATATTTAGCATTCATACGCTCAATGTTTTCCTTAGTTAACTCATGCATTTGTAAAATCAATTCAGCACGTTGTTTAGCATCAAAATTAACCTTCTCCGAAGATGGAAGAGGCAACAAATCAATAGGTGCACGAGGTAGGAAACCATACACAACTTCAAAAGGGCACATCTTAGTAGTAGAATGCAATGAACGATTATAAGCAAATTCAATATGAGGCAAGCATTCCTCCCACATTTTCTTATTATTCTTCAAAACAGCCCTAAGCATAGTAGACAACGTTCTATTGACTACTTCAGTTTGTCCATCAGTTTGGGGGTGACAAGTAGTACTAAAAAGCAGTTTAGTCCCCAACTTAGCCCATAAACATCTCCAAAAGTGGCTAAGAAATTTAGTATCACGATCTGAAACAATAGTATTTGGCACACCACGCAAGCGAATAATTTCACGAAAGAACAAATCAGCAACATTAACAGCATCATCGCTTTTATGACATGGTATAAAGTGTGCCATTTTCGAGAATCTATCCACGACAACAAATATGCTATCCCTCCCCTTCTTTGTTCGAGGTAAACCTAAAACAAAGTCCATAGATATATCCTCCCAAGGAACACTAGGTACAGGCAAAGGCATATATAAACCATGAGGATTGAGTCGTGACTTAGCTTTTTGACATGTAGTGCAGCGAGCAATAAAACGCTCAACATCCCGTCTCATCTTTGGCCAAAAGAAATGTGTAGCAAGTACGTCCTCCGTCTTCTTCATGCCAAAGTGTCCCATTAATCCTCCTCCATGCGCCTCCTGCAACAACAAAAGACGAACGAAGCTAGCTGGAATGCATAGCTTGTTAGCACGAAACACAAATCCATCGTTAAGGACGAACTTGTTCCACATTCTTCCTTCTTTACAATTCTGCATTACATCTTTAAAATCAGCATCATGCAAATATTGATCTTTGATGGTCTCCAAACCAAATATTTTGAAGTCAAGTTGTGAAAGCATAGTATAGCGGCGAGACAATGCATCAGCAATAACATTTTCTTTTCCCTTCTTGTGTTTACTGACATAAGGAAAAGTCTCAATGAATTCAACCCATTTAGCATGTCTACGATTCAGTTTAGCTTGACTTTTAATATGTTTCAAAGATTCATGATCAGAATGTATAACAAATTCTTTGGGCCATAAATAATGTTGCCATGTTTCTAAAGTCCGAACAAGAGCATATAATTCTTTATCATAAGTAGAATAATTCATACTAGGCCCACTCAATTTTTCAGAAAAGTATGCAATAGGTTTGCCATCTTGTAATAACACACCGCCTAATCCAATTCCACTAGCATCACATTCAAGATCAAAAGTCTTATTAAAATCAGGAAGTTGGAGTAAAGGAGCATGTGTCAACTTATCTTTCAATACCGAGAAGGCTTCTTCCTGTGCGGTACCCCAAAGAAAAGGCACATCTTTCTTTGTAAGCTCATTGAGAGGTGCAGCAATGGTGCTGAAATCTCTCACAAAACGCCTATAGAATCCAGCGAGGCCAAGAAAACTCCTCACTTGTGTGACCGTTTTGGGCTGCGGCCAACTCTCAATAGCTTCAATCTTGGCTTTATCAACTTCAATTCCCTGTGGAGTAACAACATAGCCAAGAAAAGATACTCGGTCGGTGCAAAAGGTGCACTTCCCAAGGTTACCAAACAAACGTGCATCACGTAGAGCAATAAAAACAACACGTAAATGTTCCAAATGTTCTTCCAAAGATCTGCTATAAATCAATATGTCATCAAAGTAAACTACCACAAATCGTCCAATGAAAGCACGTAAAACTTCGTTCATTAATCTCATGAAAGTACTAGGTGCATTAGTTAACCCAAAAGGCATGACTAACCACTCATATAATCCAAACTTAGTTTTAAATGCTGTTTTCCATTCATCTCCCAATTTCATACGAATTTGATGGTATCCACTACGCAAATCAACTTTGGAGAATATTGTAGAGCCACTCAATTCATCAAGCATATCATCGAGCCTAGGAATAGGTTGACGATAATGAATAGTAATATTATTAATGCCTCTACAATCAACACACATACATGATGTACCATCCTTTTTCGGCACTAGAATAATAGGAACAGCACAAGGACTAAGGGATTCGCGTATATAACCTTTGTCGAGAAGCTCTTGTACTTGACGCATAATCTCCTTGTCTCCTCTGGATTGGTATGGTATGGTGCACGGTTTGGCAGTGAAGCACCGGGAATTAAGTCAATCTGATGCTCAATCCCTCGAATAGGTGGTAATCCCGGTGGCACGTCTTGTGGAAAGACGTCAGCGAACTCCTGCAAAATGTTAGTGACAGCAGGAGGCAAAGAGGAAGGCACGTCCTCGAATGAAAATAATGCCTCTTTGCACACAAAAGCGTAGCAAACAGATTTGCTGAAATCTAGCTCATCAATATCAGATTTGGTGGCAAATAAACATGCACTTTTCAATTTAATTTCAGAAGCAACACTAGATGGTTTATTATTAGGCTTCATTTGTTGCTCAAATTCTTTTGCCACAATCTGATTTTCACTCTTATACTTCTCCTGTTTTGCTTTATTAGCTCTATTAATATCATCTTTCAAAATGGAATCAGGAGTCATAGGAAGCAAAGTAATATTTTTATCCTTATGAACAAGAGTATAGTGATTGTTTCTACCATGGTGTACAGAGTTTTTATCAAATTGCCATGGTCTACCAAGTAATAAGGAACATGCTTGCATAGGTACCACATCACAATCAACATAATCAGCATATGTAGAGATACTAAAATGCACACGAACAGTACGTGTTACCTTAACCTTGCCACTGTTGTTGAACCATTGGATGTAGTAAGGATGTGGATGTGGTCTTGTGGTGAGAGAAAGCTTCCCCACCATGTCCATGCTAGCCAAGTTGTTGCAGCTCCCTCCGTCTATTATGACGCGCACAGAACGTTCCTTCACAACTCCCTTGGTATGGAACAAATTGTGCCTCTGATTTTGCTCAGCTTGTGTGACCTGCACACTCAAAACACGTTGAGCAACTAAACATTCATACCTGTCAGCGTCTTCAGGAGCCTTGTATTGCGTCTCATGATCAGAATCATCTCCACCATGTTCTTCACGTGTAATAAGAGCCAAAGTCTCCACACCATAGTCACTAGCGGACTCATATCCACCATCTGCGGTAGCAATCATCACACGCGGAGATTTCCATTCTCTCGCATAATGACCTCCTCCCTTACAACGACGACAAATAATATCACTTGTGTGCCCTGTTGATGCCATGGAAGAAGAAGAACTCTGTGCAGGCCCAACAGGTGCGCTCTTAGCAGATAATGGTGGTTGTGCCTGTTTTCTTGTATCACGACTGGAGGAGGCACCTGATTGAGGTGCTGGTGCAGTTGAAGTAGAAGATGCACGCGGTGTCCATGATGAAGGTCGGCCTGCAGAAAAGTTAGATCGCGCCAATGCTTGTCGATCCTGCACTTCACGTTCAGCTTTACAAGCAAGATGGAATAAACGAGTGATATTAGTATACTCCTTATAGTCTAGAATGGTCTGAATCTCTCTATTTAATCCACCCAGAAAACGTGCAAGCATAGCTTCATTCTCCTCAACAATACCACATCTAATCATGCTAGTTTGTAATTCCTGATAATATTCTTCTACAGAATTTTTCCCTTGTCTTAGACACTGCAATTTTTGAAGCAATTCACGTTGATAATATGGTGGAACCCAACGCGTACGCATAACAGTTTTCAAAGCAGCCCAAGTAGTTGGAATAGGATATAATCTACAATGTTCAGACCACCATACACATGCAAAACTAGTGAAAGCACAAACAACAGCAGCAACCCGTCTCTCCTCGGGATATTGTAAACATGTAAAACGTTGTTCAGTTTCTAACTCCCAAGTAAGATATATATCAGGAACATATCTACCCTCAAATGGTGGAATATTCAATTTCAGTTTAGGAATATGCACATCATCTCGTACCTGAGGTGGTGGTGCAGGCCTACCATTATGAATATATACCTGAGGTCGACCTGCTGGTGGTGGTGCTGGTGGGTGCACGTAGTTCTGATTTTGATCAACCTCATCCTCATAATCGCCCGCATACTCATCATCCTCCTGGGTACCAGCAGCAACAGTAGCAGGAGCCAAAGAAGCATCAATAACAGGAACAGCAGCACCAGAAGTTTGGCCATCCTCAATAGGAACACGGTTCGCTCGTCCATACTGATTTGGAAGGATGCGTTGTTGTTGGTGTTGCAGAGGTGCGATAGGTGCAGCCGGCGGTGGTGGTGGTAAACGCGCGAGCAATTCATTAAACTTGCTATCAAGCTTTGTTTCGAACGTCTTCTCCATGCCATCTATCTTCTCCATGGCCTCGTCAAATCTGTTTAGCACATCTTGCACCTGTCCACTCATCATTTGCTGAAATTTATCATGTAGATGTTTGTTCGTCAGGTTCTCCCAATCAGTCTCATCGGCTTGTGATCCTACCATGGTTAGCAGCAAATAGAAACACACAAGAATATGATCCTACAAACTACTAAGAAGTGGTGGTGGTGTATCACAAACCCGTCAACCAAAACTCAAATTCTTACCAGTTCTTACCCAGCAGCAGGCGGTGATCGGCAACCGTTGTAGTCAAAACTCTCAAAGCTTGGATAGAGCGATTACCAGGGAGAGTCAAACGCATGACATAGATGTATGTGGAGCTGGGAAGGCTTATAATATGGTAGCAAAAAGGGTCAGCAATAATCAATTCAGAGATGCAAAGTTGAATAAACGCTCAACGACGGTACTGTGCTGGTTCTAGGCTAGACCGTGCTAGAGACGCGAGCCTAGAACACTAACAAAATCACGGCGCTGCACGTAAACAAGGAAAAAGCACACTCTGGAATTTTTTTTCGCTCTTTTTTTTGCGCTCTTTTTTTGCGCTGCATTTTTTTTGCGAAAAATCACTATAATGGCGAGTGTCTCAAAACTCTTCCTAGGTCAAACTGCCAGGATGGGCACGAAATTTTTTCGACCAAATTTTTTTTTCGTTTTTTTCGACTGCCCGGACCCAAAAAGTGGAAACGGGTCAAAAAAAACTTCCTATAATGGCACCTGCCTCAAAACACTCAAAAACACCTAAAAATAGGATAGCCAGAATTTTTTTCGAAAAATGCGTTTTCGAAAAATTTTGGGCCTAAACGGAGGGTGGTTTCCGGACTCTTTTTTTTCCGAAACCTACTCCGGCAAGGAAACACGAATCGGAATCTAGATGGATCTCAAAAACACACCTAATATGCAAGGAACTCGGATTGGTGGTGGATATATGGTGGTGGTATATGGCAGCGGTGGTGGTATATGGTAGCGGTGGTAATATATGGATATGGATCGGTGGTGGTATATGGATACGGATTGGTGGTGGTATATGGATACGGATTCGGAGCGGTGGTGGTAGGTGACAGGGGCGATGATGATGGTGCGGTGGCGGCGTGACAACTTATGACCAGAACTCAAAACTCTAAAAGACTGACGCTAAGACCAGCAACTAGACACGACGATGCAACCGCAAATTTAACAAAGCAAAACCCTAAAAAGATTATGCAAAGGCTCAGATTGGTTCGGATATGATGAACTAACCCTAATTTTTTTTTGGCTTTTTCGTGGACTGTAGGTATGAAGAACAGACTCGATCTAAACTACGAAAAACTGTAAAATCTCACCGAGCAACCTGGAAATCTGATACCACTTGATAGAGGCAAAGGTGTCCCGTCTTTCGATGAGATGATGGATATCGCTTTGGTGGCAGTCGACTTTGACGATCCGACTACGAACGTGCGAGGACGTCGCCCCTTAGCAATCGCTAAACCAACTCCGAGAGGTTATTGACCATGCCGGAGCACGATCAACCTGACCACGAGGGTCTGTTTCCTGCGAGCAAACGAAGAACAAGCAAGAAACTGAGATTGCAATCGGGATATTGCGAATATAAGATGAAAGCTTTATTGATCAAGGTGGGGTTCTGTGACGCCTTTGTCTGGTCGTTGAACACAAACGAAGTACGCGAAGTTGCAGCTATGGCGAACTTTTAATCTAAACAAAACCCGAATTCTAAACGATGCCCTAAGGGCTGTATATATGGAGGAAGAGGGGGGGAATTTCGTGGCCCTTGGTGGAGGGGTCCGAAATCAACCCTATCTCTTGTTTCCCCACACATACGTACTCTAAAAATAGCCTATACTTATGTATTTCGAAATTACATGGGCCTGGCCCAATAATAAGGTGACGCAGCACCTAAAATAGCCTCGGGACAAAATTTATGAAGTGGCATCTTGTATATTTCGTCCAAGGCTTCATGCACCCATTATTGTGGCTTCAAAGTCCTGAAATCATCACTTGTAACTCCGTTCTTGTTCCCCTTGCGCATGCCATCATCTCCATGCTTGTTCTTGCTCCAATGTTCATCCTTCTCCAAGCTAGGCCCTTCATTTGTAAGCAAAACAAATGTATCCAATTTAGGCAGCATCATATTCTCATGAACATTAGAATCATTACCAAGAAACAAAAGTACCTGGTAATTTAGTTGGCGTGCACGAGCTCTAGTAATTGGTCCAGTATGTATAGCAGCAGGGGCTGTGGGTGTAACAATTGTATTGATGTCCTCATCAGATGCTCACATAAAAGACAAGAATTGAAGCACAAAGAGAGCATCATAAAACATGTGACAACCACATCTAAGTCTAACATACTTCCTATGCATAGGCAAACAAATCAAGGCAAGCAAAAACTAGCATATGCAAGGAAGCGGAAATAAATAATAACAATCTCAACATAACGAGAGGTAATTTAGTAGCATGAAAGTTTCTACAACCATATTTTCCTCTCTCATAATAATTACATGTAGGATCATAGGCAAATTCAACAAAATAGCTATCACAAAGTATATTCTCAACACGATCCACATGCATGCAAAGTTGACTCTCTTCCAAAGTAGTGGGATTATCATTAACTAAAGTCATGACCTCTCCAAACCCACTTTTATCAAAAACTTCATAAAATTGAACGTTCTCCAAATATGCGGGATCTAAAGTTGACACTCTTCCGAACCCACTTTCAGTATTATTGCAAACAATATTATCAATCTCATATTCATCATGGGGCTTAAATAAATTTTCAAGATCATAAGAAGAATCACCCCAATCATAATCATTGCAACAAGTAGTAGACATAGCAAAACTAGCATCCCCAAGCTTAGGGTTTTGCATCTTATTAGCACAATTGCCATCAAAAGAATTTATAATAAAATCATTGCAATCATGCTTTTTATTCAAAGATCTATCATGAAGCACTTCATCACAATTTTCAGATTTACGAATTTCAGGCCAAAGCTTATAAAGATAATCTAGTGCATCCAAATCACTAGGAATTGGTTCATCATAATTGGATCTCTTAAAAAGATTGGCAAGCGGATGAAGATCCATAGATATTAGCTACTCTATTTAGGAATAAATACCCAACTATTTCAACCAAGCGAGAAAACGAGCCAAGCAAGACATAAAGGCGAACGGAAAAGAGAGGGCGAATAAAATGGCAAGGGTGAAGTGGGGGAGAGGAAAACGAGAGGCAAATGGCAACTAATGTAATGCAGGAGATAGGGATTGTGATGGGTACTTGGTATGTTGACTTTTGTGCAGACTCCCCAGCAACGGCGCCAGAAATTCTTCTTGCTACCTCTTGAGCACTGCGTTGGATTTCCCCAAAGAGGAGAGGATGATGCAGCAAAGTAGTGTAAGTATTTCCCTCAGTTTTTGAGAACCAAGGTATCAATCCAGTAGGAGGCTACACGCAAGTCCCTCGTACCTACACAAAAACAATAGCGCCTCGCAACCAACGCGATTAGGGGTTGTCAATCCCTTCACGGTCACTTAGGAGAGTGAGATTTGATAGAGATGATAGATAATATTTTTGGTATTTTTGATATAGAGATGCAAAGTGAAAAGTAAAAGGCAAAGTAAAAAAGCAATAATAAAGTGATGGAGATTGATATGATGAGAATAGACCCAGGGGCCATAGGTTTCACTAGTGGCTTCTCTCAAGAGCATAAGTATTCTACGGTGGGTGAACAAATTACTGTTGAGCAATTGACAGAATTGAGCATAGTTATGAGAATATCTAGGTACGATCATGTATATAGGCATCACGTCCGAGACAAGTAGACCGACTCCTGCCTGCATCTACTACTATTACTCCACTCATCGACCGCTATCCAGCATGCATCTAGAGTATTAAGTTAAAAACAGAGTAACGCCTTAAGCAAGATGACATGATGTAGAGGGATAGTTTCATGCAATATGATAAAAACCCCATCTTGTTATCCTCGATGGCAACAATATAATACGTGCCTTGCTGCCCCTTGTGTCATTGGGAAAGGACAACACAAGATTGAACCCAAAGCTAAGCACTTCTCCCATGGCAAGAAAAACCAATCTAGTAGGCCAAACCAAACTGATAATTCGAAGAGACTTGCAAAGATAACCAATCATACATAAAAGAATTTAGAGAAGATTCAAATATTATTCATAGATAGACTTGATCATAAACCCACAATTCATCGGTCTCAACAAACACACCGCAAAAAGAAGATTACATCGAATAGATCTCCACGAGAGAGGGGGAGAACATTGTATTGAGATCCAAAAAGAGAGAAGAAGCCATCTAGCTAATAACTATGGACCGGAAGGTCTGAGGTAAACTACTCACACTTCATCGGAGAGGCTATGATGATGTAGAAGCCCTCCGTGATGACGGCCCTCTCCGGCGGAGCTCCGGAACAGGCCCCAAGATGGGATCTCGTGGATACAGAAAGTTGCGGCGGTGGAATTAGGTTTTTGGCTCCGTATCTAATTGTTTGGGGGTACGAAGGTATACATAGGAGGGAGGAGTACGTCGGTGGAGCAACAGGGGGCCCACGAGGCAGGGGGCGTGCCCTGGGGGGGGGGGGCGCCCCCCACCCTCGTGACCACCTCTTTTAGTTCTTGGAGTAGGGTCCAAGTCTCCTAGATCACGTTCGGTGTGAAAATCACGTTCCTGAAGGTTTCATTCCGTTTGGACTCCCTTTGATATTCCGTTTCTTCGAAACACTGAAATAGGCAAAAACAGCAATACTGGGCTAGGCCTCCGGTTAATAGGTTGGTCCCAAAAATAATATAAAAGTGGAAAATAAAGCCCAATATAGTCCAAAACAGTAGATAATATAGCATGGAGCAAGCAAAAATTATAGATACGTTGGAGACGTATCAAGCCTACGTCTAGTTGGGTTGGTATTGCTAGGGTTTCGAGGACCAGGGAGTGAGATACGCTATGCCTGGCTCTCGAATTGATGTTACTTGCCCTAAGCCGCTAGCGGGTCGTCCCCTTATATACACGGGTTGACGCCCTGCGACCTACAGAATCCCGGCCGGCTCATAAACAGTGTCCGGCTCGGTGACTAGTTAATTTTGCCTTATGATACAAGTCATGCCATTACGACGGTTTACCACTACGGGCCTTAAGTCTCATGTGGGCTTTAGACCCTTTATTGAACCGCCATCTTTATGCTTGATCTCGGGCTTTATATGATGAATCCTCTTTGCGTAACCCGGCCCCTCCTGGGCAGCATACACAAATAGTTATATCCCCAACATTAGGCCCCAGATTGACTTGAACCGGTTCATGTCAATCTTAAAATACCTTAAGAGAAAAGCCTTCTGTCTTCTGTCTGTGCAAAGGTTTTAACCCACCATGACGTCATCTTCTGGATCTGTGATAACCCGCCGTGACATCATCTTCCATTAAATTCCTATTTTATTCTGTCATATCTTTAACGGATCTTTATCTTTACTGACCATTGCGAATATCAAGGCGTCGGAGTTGTTGGATAATGATGTTCGGCCTCCTCGTTTCTCGCTTGATAGAGGCAAAGGTGTCCCGTCTTTCGATGAGATGATGGATATCGCTTTGGTGGAAGTCGACTTTGACGATCCGACTACGAACGTGCGAGGACGTCGCGCCTTAGCAATCGCTAAACCAACTCCGAGAGGTTATTGACCATGCTGGAGCACGATCAACCTGACCACGAGGGTCTGTTTCCTACGAGTAAACGAAGAACAAGCAAGAAACTAAGATTGCAATCCGGATATTGCGAATATAAGATGAAAGCTTTATTGATCAAGGTGGGGTTCTGTGACGCCTTTGTCTGGTCGTTGAACACAAACGAAGTACGCGAAGTTGCAGCTATGGCGAACTTTAATCTAAACAAAACCCAAAGTCTAAACGGTTCCCTAAGGGTTGTATATATGGAGGAAGAGAGGGGGAATTTCGTGGCCCTTTGTGGAGGGGTCCGAAATCAACCCTATCTCTTGTTTCCCCACACATAGGGACTCTAAAAATAGCCTATACTTATGTATTTCGAAATTACATGGGCCTGGCCCAATAAAAAGGTGACGCAGCACCTATAATAGCCTCTGGACGAAATTTATGAAGTGACATCTTGTATATTTCGTCCAAGGCTTCATGCACTCGTTATGGTGGCTTCAAAGACCTGAAATCATCACTTGTAACTCTGTTCTTGTTCCCCTTGCGCATGCCATCATCTCCATGCTTGTTCTTGCTCCAATGTTCATCCTTCTCGAAGCTAGGACCTTCATTTGTAAGCAAAACAAATGTATCCAATTTAGGCAGCATCATATTCTCATGAACATTAGAATCATTACCAAGAAACGAAAGTACCTGGTAATTTAGTTGGCGTGCACGAGCTCTAGTAATTGGTCCAGTATGTATAGCAGCAGGGACTGTGGGTGTAACAATGGTATTGATGTCCTCATCATCCTCCCCTTCTTGAAAAGAAGTCGTCCTCGACGGAAGCTCATCTTCCTCACCCAAATAAGGCTTCAAATCTGCAATGTTAAAAGTGGGACTAACCCCAAAATCTGCAGGCAGCTCAAGTTTATATGCATTATCATTTATTTTCTCTAACACCTTAAAGGGACCATCAGCCCGTGGCATGAGCTTTGATTTGCGCAAATCAGGAAATCTATCCTTACGCAAATGTAACCAAACAAGATCTCCAGGTGCAAACACAACATGTTTTCTACCCTTATATCCAGCAAGTTTATATTTGGCATTCATACGCTCAATGTTTTCCTTAGTTAACTCATGCATTTTTAAAATCAATTCAGCATGTTGTTTAGCATCGAAATTAACCTTCTCCGAAGATGGAAGAGGCAACAAATCAATAGGTGCACGAGGTAGGAAACCATACACAACTTCAAAAGGGCACATCTTAGTAGTAGAATGCAATGAGCGATTATAAGAAAATTCAATATGAGGCAAGCATTCCTCCCACATTTTCTTATTACTCTTCAAAACAGCCCTAAGCATAGTAGACAATGTTCTATTGACTACTTCAGTTTGGCCATCAGTTTGGGGGTGACAAGTAGTACTAAAAAGTAGTTTAGTCCCCAACTTAGCCCATAAACATCTCCAAAAGTGGCTAAGAAATTTAGTATCACGATCTGCAACAATAGTATTTGGCACACCATGCAAGCGAATAATTTCACGAAAGAACAAATCAGCAACATTAACAGCATCATCGCTTTTATGACATGGTATAAAGTGTGCCATTTTCGAGAATCTATCCACGACAACAAATATGCTATCCCTCCCCTTCTTTGTTCAAGGTAAACCTAAAACAAAGTCCATAGATATATCCTCCCAAGGAACACTAGGTACAGGCAAAGGCATATATAAACCATGAGGATTGAGTCGTGACTTAGCTTTTTGACATGTAGTGCAGCGAGCAATAAAACGCTCAACATCCCGTCTCATCTTTGGCCAAAAGAAATGTGTAGCAAGTACGTCCTCCGTCTTCTTCACGCCAAAGTGTCCCATTAATCCTCCTCCATGCGCCTCCTACAACAACAAAAGACGAACGGAGCTAGCTGGAATGCATAGCTTGTTAGCACGAAACACAAATCCATCATTAACGACAAACTTGTTCCACATTCTTCCTTCTTTACAATTCTGCATTACATCTTTAAAATCAGCATCATGCACATATTGATCTTTGATGGTCTCCAAACCAAATATTTTGAAGTCAAGTTGTGAAAGCATAGTATAGCGACGAGACAATGCATCAGCAATAACATTTTCTTTTCCCTTCTTGTGTTTAATGACATAAGGGAAAGTCTCAATGAATTCAACCTATTTAGCATGTCTACGATTCAGTTTAGCTTGACTTCTAATATGTTTCAAAGATTCATGATCAGAATGTATAACAAATTCTTTGGGCCATAAATAATGTTGCCATGTTTCTAAAGTCCGAACAAGAGCATATAATTCTTTATCATAAGTAGAATAATTCAGACTAGGCCCACTCAATTTTTCAGAAAAGTATGCAACAGGTTTGCCATCTTGTAATAACACACCTCCTAATCCAATTCCACTAGCATCACATTCAAGCTCAAAAGTCTTATTAAAATCAGGAAGTTGGAGTAAAGGAGCATGTGTCAACTTATCTTTCAATACCGTGAAGGCTTCTTCATGTGCGGTACCCCAAAGAAAAGGCACATCTTTCTTTGTAAGCTCATTGAGAGGTGCAGCAATGGTGCTGAAATCTCTCACAAAACGCCTATAGAATCCAGCGAGGCCAAGAAAACTCCTCACTTGTGTGACCGTTTTGGGCTGCGGCCAACTCTCAATAGCTTCAATCTTGGCTTTATCAACTTCAATTCCCTGTGGAGTAACAACATAGCCAAGAAAAGATACTCGGTCGGTGCAAAAGGTGCACTTCCCAAGGTTACCAAACAAACATGCATCACGTAGAGCAATAAAAACAGCACGTAAATGTTCCAAATGTTCTTCCAAAGATTTGCTATAAATCAATATGTCATCAAAGTAAACTACCACAAATCGTCCAATGAAAGCACGTAAAACTTTGTTCATTAATCTCATGAAAGTACTAGGTGCATTAGTTAACCCAAAAGGCATGACTAACCACTCATATAATCCAAACTTAGTTTTAAATGCTGTTTTCCATTCATCTCCCAATTTCATACGAATTTGATGGTAGCCACTACGCAAATCGACTTTGGAGAATATTGTAGAGCCACTCAATTCATCAAGCATATCATCTAGCCTAGGAATAGGATGACGATAACGAATAGTAATATTATTAATGCCTCTACAATCAACACACATACGTGATGTACCATCCTTTTTCGGCACTAGAATAATAGGAACAGCACAAGGACTAAGGGATTCGCGTATATAACCTTTGTCGAGAAGCTCTTGTACTTAACGCATAATCTCCTTCGTCTCCTCTGGATTGGTACGGTATGGTGCACGGTTTGGCAGTGAAGCACCGGGAATTAAGTCAATCTGATGCTCAATCCCTCGAATAGGCGGTAATCCCGGTGGCACGTCTTGTGGAAAAACGTCAGCGAACTCCTGCAAAATGTTAGTGACAGCAGGAGGCAAAGAGGTAGGCACGTCCTCGAATGAAAATAATGCCTCTTTGCACACAAAAGCATAGCAAACAGATTTGCTGAAATCTAGCTCATCAATATCAGATTTGGTGGCAAATAAACATGCACTTTTCAATTTAATTTCGGAAGCAACACTAGATGGTTTATTATTAGGCTTCATTTGTTGCTCAAATTCTTTTGCCACAATCTGATTTTCACTCTTATTCTTCTCCTGTTTTGCTTTATTAGCTCTATTAATATCATCTTTCAAAATGGAATCAGGAGTCATAGGAAGCAAAGTAATATTTTTATCCTTATGAACAAGAGTATAGTGATTGTTTCTACCATGGTGTACATAATTTTTATTAAATTGATAGAGGCGAGGGTCCCGATCTTTCGATGAGATGATAACTATCGATTTGGTGGAGACAACTTTGACGATCCGACTACAAACGTGCACGATGTTGCACCTTAGCAATCGCTAAACCAATCTCCTGAGGTTACTGACGATGCCGGAAGACGGTCAGCCTGACCATGAAGGTCTATTCCTGCAAGCAATCGAAGAACGAGCAAGAATATGATAAAGCAATCTGAATATTGCAAATATATATGAGGTATTGATAATGGTGGGGATCCGTAACCGGTCTTGGTCTGGTCGTTGGACACAAACGAAGTACATGAAGTTGCAATGGCTAACTTTTAACTAAACAAATACCAAGGAAAAAGCTACTAGATGGATCTCGAAAACAAACCTAATATGACAAGAACTCGGATTGGTGGTGGATATATGGTGGTAGATGGCAGCGGTGGTGGTATATGACAGCTGTGGTGGTATATGGATACGGATTCGAAGTGGTGGCGGATAAGCGGTGGTGGTAGATGGCAGGGGCGATGATGATGGCGCAGCGGCGGCGTGACAACTTATGACCAGAACTCGAAACTCTAAAAGACTAGACTCTAAGACCAACAACTAGACACGACGATGCAACCGCAAATTCAACAAAGCAAAACCCTAAAAAGATTATGCAAAGGCTTAGATTGGTTCGGATATGATGAACTAACCCTAATTTTTTGTGGCTTTTTCGTGGACTGTACGTATGAAGAACAGACTCGATCTAAACTACGAAAAACTGTAAAATCTCACCGAGCAACCTGGAAATCTGATACCACTTGATAGAGGCAAAGGTGTCCCGTCTTTCGATGAGATGATGGATATCGCTTTGGTGGAAGTCGACTTTGACGATCCGACTACGAACGTGCGAGGACGTCGCGCCTTAGCAATCGCTAAACCAACTCCGAGAGGTTATTAACCACGCCGGAGCACGATCAACCTGACCACGAGGGTCTGTTTCCTGCGAGCAAATGAAGAACAAGCAAGAAACTAAGATTGCAATCTGGATATTGCGAATATAAGATGAAAGCTTTATTGGTCAAGGTGGGGTTCTGTGACGCCTTTGTCTGGTCGTTGAACACAAATGAAGTACGCGAAGTTGCAGCTATGGCGAACTTTAATCTAAACAAAACCCAAAGTCTAAACGGTGCCCTAATGGCTGTATATATGGAGGAAGAGAGGGGGAATTTCGTGGCCCTTGGTGGAGGGGTCCGAAATCAACCCTATCTCTTGTTTCCCCACACATAGGGACTCTAAAAATAGCCTATACTTATGTATTTCGAAATTACATGGGCCTGGCCCAATAAAAAGGTGACACAGCACCTATAATAGCCTCTGGACGAAATTTATGAAGTGACATCTTGTATATTTCGTCCAAGGCTTCATGCACTCGTTATGGTGGCTTCAAAGACCTGAAATCATCACTTGTAACTCTGTTCTTGTTCCCCTTGCGCATGCCATCATCTCCATGCTTGTTCTTGCTCCAATGTTCATCCTTCTCGAAGCTAGGACCTTCATTTGTAAGCAAAACAAATGTATCCAATTTAGGCAGCATCATATTCTCATGAACATTAGAATCATTACCAAGAAACGAAAGTACCTGGTAATTTAGTTGGCGTGCGCGAGCTCTAGTAATTGGTCCAGTATGTATAGCAGCAGGGACTGTGGGTGTAACAATGGTATTGATGTCCTCATCATCGCGCCTTCTGATAGAGGCAAAGGTGTCCCGTCTTTCGATGAGATGATGGATATCGCTTTGGTGGAAGTCGACTTTGACGATCCGACTACGAACGTGCGAGGACGTCGCGCCTTAGCAATCGCTAAACCAACTCCGAGAGGTTATTGACCATGCCGGAGCACGATCAACCTGACCACGAGGGTCTGTTTCCTGCGAGCAAACGAAGAACAAGCAAGAAACTGAGATTGCAATCTGGATATTGCGAATATAAGATGAAAGCTTTATTGATCAAGGTGGGGTTCTGTGACGCCTTTGTCTGGTCGTTGAACACAAACGAAGTACGCGAAGTTGCAGCTATGGCGAACTTTTAATCTAAACAAAACCCAAAGTCTAAACGGTGCCCTAAGGGCTGTATATATGGAGGAAGAGAGGGGAATTTCGTGGCCCTTGGTGGAGGGGTCCGAAATCAACCCTATCTCTTGTTTCCCCACACATACGGACTCTAAAAATAGCCTATACTTATGTATTTCGAAATTACATGGGCCTGGCCCAATAAAAAGGTGACGCAGCACTTATAATAGCCTCGGGACGAAATTTATGAAGTGGCATCTTGTATATTTCGTCCAAGGCTTCATGCACCCATTATGGTGGTTTCAAAGTCCTGAAATCATCACTTGTAACTCCGTTCTTGTTCCCCTTGCACATGGCATCATCTCCATGCTTGTTCTTGCTCCAATGTTCATCCTTCTCCAAGCTAGGCCCTTCATTTGTAAGCAAAACAAATGTATCCAATTTAAGCAGCATCATATTCTCATGAACATTAGAATCATTACCAAGAAACGAAAGTACCTGATAATTTAATTGGCGTGCGCGAGCTCTAGTAATTGGTCCCGTATATGTAGCAGTAGGGGCTGTGGGTGTAACTATGGTATTGATGTCCTCATCATCCTCCCCTTCTTGAAATGAAGTCGTCCTCGACGGAAGCTCATCTTCCTCACCCAAATAAGGCTTCAAATCTGCAATGTTAAAAGTGGGACTAACCCCAAAATCTGCAGGCAGCTCAAGTTTATATGCATTATCATTTATTTTCTCTAACACCTTAAAGGGACCATCAGCACGTGGCATTAGCTTTGATTTGCGCAAATCAGGAAATCTATCCTTACGCAAATGTAACCAAACAAGATCTCCAGGTGCAAACACAACATGTTTTCTACCCTTATCTCCAGCAAGTTTATATTTAGCATTCATACGCTCAATGTTTTCCTTAGTTAACTCATGCATTTTTAAAATCAATTCAGCATGTTGTTTAGCATCAAAATTAACCTTCTCCGAAGATGGAAGAGGCAACAAATCAATAGGTGCACGAGGTAGGAAACCATACACAACTTCAAAAGGGCACATCTTAGTAGTAGAATGCAATGAACGATTATAAGCAAATTCAATATGAGGCAAGCATTCCTCCCACATTTTCTTATTATTCTTCAAAACAGCCCTAAGCATAGTAGACAATGTTCTATTGACTACTTCCGTTTGTCCATCAGTTTGGGGGTGACAAGTAGTACTAAAAAGCAGTTTAGTCCCCAACATGGCCCATAAACATCTCCAAAAGTGGCTAAGAAATTTAGTATCACGATCTGAAACAATAGTATTTGGCACACCATGCAAGCGAATAATTTCACGAAAGAACAAATCAGCAACATTAACAGCATCATCGCTTTTATGACATGGTATAAAGTGTGCCATTTTCGAGAATCTATCCACGACAACAAATATGCTATCCCTCCCCTTCTTTGTTCGAGGTAAACCTAAAACAAAGTCCATAGATATATCCTCCCAAGGAACTCTAGGTACAGGCAAAGGCATATATAAACCATGAGGATTGAGTCGTGACTTAGCTTTTTGACATGTAGTGCAGCGAGCAATAAAACGCTCAACATCCCGTCTCATCTTTGGCCAAAAGAAATGTGTAGCAAGTACGTCCTCCGTCTTCTTCACGCCAAAGTGTCCCATTAATCCTCCTCCATGCGCCTCCTGCAACAACAAAAGACGAAC
>NC_041382.1:299640500-299663223 GCF_002162155.2 Triticum dicoccoides | reverse complement strand
GAGCGTAATATTACACATGTTCATAGTGTAGATGCCAAAAGATTTAAAGTTGATAACGATAGTCCCACATACTTGTGGCACTGCCGCCTTGGTCACATTGGTGTCAAGCGCATGAAGAAGCTCCATGCCGATGGACTTTTAGAGTCTCTTGATTATGAATCATTTGACACGTGCGAACCATGCCTCTTGGGCAAAATGACCAAGACTCCGTTCTCCGGAACAATGGAGCGAGCAACCAACTTGTTGGAAATCATACATACCGATGTGTGCGGTCCAATGAGCGTTGAGGCTCGCGGAGGATATCGTTATGTTCTCACTCTCACTGATGACTTGAGTAGATATGGGTATGTCTACTTAATGAAACACAAGTCTGAGACCTTTGAAAAGTTCAAGGAATTTCAGAATGAGGTAGAGAATCAACGTGACCGAAAGATAAAATTCTTACGATCAGATCGTGGAGGAGAATACTTAAGTCACGAATTTGGTACAAACTTAAGGAAATGTGGAATCGTTTCACAACTCACGCCGCCTGGAACACCTCAGCGAAACGGTGTGTCCGAACGTCGTAATCGCACCCTATTGGATATGGTGCGGTCTATGATGTCTCTTACTGATTTACCGCTATCATTTTGGGGATACGCTCTAGAGACAGCTACATTCACTTTAAATAGGGCACCGTCTAAATCCGTTGAGACGACACCGTATGAATTATGGTTTGGAAAGAAACCTAAGCTGTCGTTTCTAAAAGTTTGGGGATGCGATGCTTATGTCAAGAAACTTCAACCTGAAAAGCTCGAACCCAAGTCGGAAAAATGCATATTCATAGGATACCCTAAGGAAACTGTCGGGTATACCTTCTACTTAAGATCCGAAGGCAAGATCTTTGTTGCCAAGAACGGATGCTTTCTGGAAAAAGAGTTTCTCTCGAAAGAAGTAAGTGGGAGGAAAGTAGAACTCGATGAAGTACTACCTCTTGAACGGGAAAGTGGCGCAGCGCAGGAAACCGTTCCTGTGGTGCCCACACCAACTGAAGAGGAAAACAATGATGATGATCAAGGTACTTCGGATCAAGTTACTGCTGAACTTCGTAGGTCCACAAGGACACGTTCCACACCAGAGTGGTACGGCAACCCTGTCGTGGAAATCATGTTGTTAGACAACAATGAACCTTCGAACTATGAAGAAGCGATGGCGGGCCCGGATTCCAACAAATGGCTTGAAGCCATGAAATCCGAGATAGAATCCATGTATGAAAACAAAGTATGGACTTTGACAGACTTGCCCGATGATCGGCGAGCGATAGAAAACAAATGGATTTTTAAGAAGAAGACGGACGCGGATGGCAATGTTACCATATATAAGGCTCGACTTGTCGCTAAGGGTTATCGACAAGTTCAAGGGATTGACTACGACGAGACTTTCTCTCCCGTAGCGAAGCTGAAGTCCGTCCGAATCATGTTAGCAATTGCCGCATACTATGATTATGAGATATGGCAGATGGACGTCAAAACGGCATTCCTTAACGGACATCTTAAGGAAGAGTTGTATATGATGCAGCCGGAAGGTTTTGTCGATCCTCGGAACACTAACAAAGTATGCAAGCTCCAGCGATCCATTTATGGACTGGTGCAAGCATCTCGGAGTTGGAACATTCGCTTTGATGAGATGATCAAAGCGTTTGGGTTTATGCAGACTTATGGAGAAGCCTGCGTTTACAAGAAAGTGAGTGGGAGCTCTGTAGCATTTCTCATATTATATGTAGATGACATACTCTTGATGGGAAATAATATAGAATTTTTGGACAGCATTAAGGCCTACTTGAATAAGTGTTTTTCAATGAAGGACCTTGGAGAAGCTGCTTACATATTAGGCATCAAGATCTATAGAGATAGATCGAGACGCCTCATAGGTCTTTCACAAAGCACATACCTTGATAAGATTTTGAAGAGGTTCAAAATGGATCAGTCCAAGAAGGGGTTCTTGCCTATGTTACAAGGTGTGAGACTGAGCTCGGCTCAGTCACCGACCACGGCAAAAGATAAAGAAGAGATGAGTGTCATCCCCTATGCTTCAGCCATAGGATCTATTATGTATGCCATGCTGTGTACCAGATCCGATGTAAACCTTGCCGTAAGTTTGGTAGCAAGATACCAAAGTAATCCCGGCAAGGAACACTGGACAGCGGTCAAGAATATCCTGAAGTACCTGAAAAGGACAAAGGACATGTTTCTCGTTTATGGAGGAGACGAAGAGCTCGTCGTAAAGGGTTACGTCGACGCTAGCTTCGACTCAGATCTGGATGACTCTAAGTCACAAACCGGATACGTGTATATGTTGAATGGTGGAGCAGTAAGCTGGTGCAGCTGCAAGCAGAGCGTCGTGGCGGGATCTACGTGTGAAGCGGAGTACATGGCAGCCTCGGAGGCAGTGCATGAAGCGATTTGGGTGAAGGAGTTCCTCACTGACCTAGGAGTCATACCCAATGCGTCGGGGCCGATCAAACTCTTCTGTGACAACACTGGAGCTATTGCCCTCGCCAAGGAGCCCAGGTTTCACAAGAAGACCAGGCACATCAAGCGTCGTTTCAACTCCATCCGTGAAAATGTTCAAGATGGAGACATAGAGATTTGCAAAGTGCACACGGATCTGAATGTCGTAGATCCGCTGACTAAACCTCTCTCGCGTGCAAAACATGATCAACACCAGAACTCTATGGGTGTTCGATTCATCACAATGTAACTAGATTAGTGACTCTAGTGCAAGTGGGAGACTGTTGGAAATATGCCCTAGAGGCAATAATAAAAGTATTATTATATTTCAATGTTCATGATAAATGTCTTTTATTCATGCTATAACTGTATTATCTGGAAATCATAATACACGTGTGAATACTTAGACCACAATATGTCCCTGGTGAGCCTCTAGTTGACTAGCTCGTTGTGATCAACAGATAGTCATGGTTTCCTGACTATGGACATTGGATGTCGTTGATAACGGGATCACATCATTAGGAGAATGATGTGATGGACAAGACCCAATCCTAAGCATAGCATAAAAGATCGTGTAGTTCGTTTTGCTAGAGCTTTGCCAATGTCAAGTATCTCTTCCTTCGACCATGAGATCGTGTAACTCTCGGATATCGTAAGAGTGCCTTGGGTGTATCAAACGTCACAACGTAACCAGGTGACTATAAAGGTGCATTACAGGTATCTCCGAAAGTATCTGTTGGGTTGACACGGATCGAGATTGGGATTTGTCACTCCGTATGACGGAGAGGTATCTCTGGGCCCACTCGGTAATGCATCATCATAATGAGCTCAATGTGACCAAGGTGTTGGACACGGGATCATGCATTACGGTACGAGTAAAGTGACTTGCCGGTAATGAGACTGAACAAGGTATTGGGATACCGACGATCGAGTCTCGGGCAAGTAACGTACCGATTGACAAAGGGAATTGCATACAGGGTTTGATCGAATCCTCGACATCGTGGTTCATCCAATGACAACATCGAGGAGCATGTGGGAGCCATCATGGGTATCCAGATCCTGCTGTTGGTTATTGACCTGAGAGCGTCTAGGTCATGTCTGCATGTCTCCCGAACCCGTAGGGTCTACACACTTAAGGTTCGGTGACGCTAGGGTTATTAGGAAGACTAGTATGTGACTACCGAATGTTGTTCGGAGTCCCGGATGGGATCTTGGACGTCACGAGGAGCTCCGGAAGGGTCCGGAGGTAAAGATTTATATATGGGAAGTTGTCAAACGGACACCGGGAAGTTTCGGGGTCATACCGGTATTGTACCGGGGCCACCGGAAGGGTTCCGGGGGTCCACCGGGAGGGGCCACCCCTCCCGGGGGGCCACATGGGCTGCGTGGGGCAGGGAGCCAACCCCTGGTGGGCTGGGCGCACCCCCTCCCTTGGGCCCTTGCGCCTAGGGTTGAGGGGGGAACCCTAGAGGGGGCGCCCCCTTGGCTTGGGGGGCAAGCCACCCTCTCCCCCTCTCCCCTTGGCCGCCGCACCCCCCTAGATGGGTTCTAGGGGGCCGGCCCCCTTCTCCCTTCCCCCTATAAATAGAGGGGTGAGGGGAGGGCAGCCGTACCACCCTCCAAGGCGCAGCCCTCCCCTCCCCAACACCTCTCCTCCTCCGTTGTGTGCTTGGCGAAGCCCTGTCGGAGTACTGCCTCTCCACCATCACCACGCCGTCGTGCTGCCGGTGGAGCTGTCTTCCTCAACCTCTCCTTCCCCCTTGCTGGATCAAGAAGGAGGAGACGTCTCCCGTCCCGTACGTGTGTTGAACGCGGAGGTGCTGTCCGTTCAGCACTTGGTCATCGGTGATTCGAATCACGTTCGAGTACGACTCCATCATCACCTTGCAAGCTTCCGCACGCGATCTACAAGTGGTATGTAGATGCAAACTCACTCCCTCGACTCGTTGCTTAGATGAACTCATAGATGGATCTTGGTGAAACCATAGGAAAAATTTTAATTTTCTGCAACGTTCCCCAACAATGGTGGCTTCAAAGTCCTGAAATCATCACTTGTAACTCCGTTCTTGTTCCCCTTGCGCATGGCATCATCTCCATGCTTGTTCTTGCTCCAATGTTCATCCTTCTCCAAGCTAGGCCCTTCATTTGTAAGCAAAACAAATGTATCCAATTTAAGCAGCATCATATTCTCATGAACATTAGAATCATTACCAAGAAACGAAAGTACCTGATAATTTAATTGGCGTGCGCGAGCTCTGGTAATTGGTCCCGTATATGTAGCAGTAGGGACTGTGGGTGTAACAATGGTATTGATGTCCTCATCACCTTCCCAGTCAACCCTTCCTTATAAATAGGCACGACCTAGGTCTTTTCCATTCTCCCCCCTCAGTCGTCTTCTTCCTCTTGCTGTTTCTCTGCTGCTCGAGCTCCTCTGCCGCTGCCGTTGCCACAGATCTCCTCGTCTTTGCCAACTCAGGCCGCTGCATCAACCTGATTTGACCAGAAAACCGCGACGAACCTCTGCAGTAACTCTGTATCTGTACGTTTCTTCCTTCTTGTTCCTCAGATCCGCATTAAGACTTTTGAGTTCCTCGGTGTTCTCCGCCCCCACCATAAAGAAAATCAAGGCTCTCTTGGGGAACAACTTAGATGGCATAGATTTAGTCCGAGTCTGGATCTCCTAGCGGGTGATTCCGTTAAGTCGCTGCCCTGGATTGATGTGCACCTATTCAGGCGAAAAGGATGACCCACTACGTCATTGTCCTGACGACTTACCTGATGACATGGTTGAAGCCATGACCCAATCTCTTTTGAAAGAGGGCTCAGTGGTCAACAACACCTTTGGCTTACTTCCACTCTGCAAGAACAACCCGGCCCCTGCAGTAAGTCATCAACCTAAAAATTTATACCCTTATTGTGGAATGCCTTGCTTTTACTCATAGCCTTTCCTCATTATTCATAGGCAAACAACAATTTCTGGAAGGTTAAATATGACCATGAGGCTGCTAAACAAGCCAGAGCGGCTAAGAGAGCCGAGAGGAAAGCAGCCAAGACAGGTACCCAGAGGAAGAAGAAGCCAAGTGCTTCAGATTTACTTAAACTGGACGACACTTCTGATGATGAAGAAGAGGTAATCCTTAACTCCCCTGATTCCTTTATCATTATCTTACTGACATTAATTCCTTTCAGGAGGACACGGGAAACAACCAAGCGGTTGAGGAAGAGGTAACTATAATTTCCTCCGACTCCGAGCCTTTGCTGAGGCAGAAAATCCGAAGAGTGACCCGGAAAGTAAGATTTTCACATCCTTTAGCTTACCAAGATCCTCAATTTCTTTTGAAGCGACAGACTCATGAGAGTCGGAGGCAGACCCGGACCATCAAAGACGCGGAACTCTCCTCCGGTTTACCTGATGTAACCAGGAAGCGTTGTGCTGAGGTTATCTCCGATTTACGCTCTTCTTTACCTTTGGCGGGTTTCATTCGTCAACCCCTCAATTAATCTGACTCAAACTATCAGGATACTTCACCTACCTCGGGAGAATCCATGCAATCCAACATGCCGGCTTTCAAGACTGCTCTAGGGTAATGTAAACTTATTTATCTTTATGCTTATCTTACTCCTGTTTTATACTAACCCTTCTGATTTGCACACAGCGTACAAGTGAAGCCCAGCAAAAGGGCGAAGAAAAATAAGCCGGCCAAAGAGCCGGTCATGACCGACCTGGAGCTCGGAACAACCGCTCCTGACACCTCCACACATGAGCCACCGCCTGAACCGGCCCATGATATTCCAGCACCAACTTCTGCTCCGCTTGCCGAACAAGCTCTTGATGGTTCTGACAATCCAGAGATTCCTAGCCCAGCCAAAATAGATGGCCCGGAAGTCGAGATTCTTAAGTCTCAGTTTGTTGAACCGGGACGGCCCACTATACTTGCCAAGAACTCTGCCAAGGAGGAACTTTTGGAGCGCCGAAAGGCCAAGCTGGACGTCACTGATTACACTCATCTGAGCATTGGAGAGATTGTCTCTGGCTACATAAATCAAGTGCACGGCAGCCGTGACCTGGAAATTGACATGATGAAACAGATACATAAAAAATTTGAGGTATAACTTTTGTTGCTTTTCCTTATTCATACTTACTATACCAGCCCCCAAGTCTATTGCTTATGAGAAAATATGTTGTAGACTTAGAATCCGCTTAGCACTGCTTGTCAGAAGCCCGACTTATCTTGTAACACTCAAAGACCGGGTTTAAAACAAGATATTTAAACTGGTGTAGTATAATACTTTGAACTTGCAATACGCATTAGCCCCCAAGTGCCAAGTATCTTTGCTTGCAAAGTGCTTGGGACTTAATTTCCATGAACCGCCATAGTAATTCAGAATTCTTCAGCATACATTAGCCCCCAAGTGTCAAGTATCTTTGCTTGCAAAGTGCTTGGGACTTAATGTTGTATTATAATAATGCTGACTGTAACCCGGCATTGATGCAGGCCACCATAAGTCAATTTGAGTCGAAGATTGCTGATCTGAAAAATCGCCTGGAAGCTCAGGAGACTGAAATCCAAAAGGCCAACTCCAAGTTTGAGTTCAGCATATCTGAACAAGAGAAATTGAAGAAAGGCTATGAAGCAGATAAGAAAGTATGGGCTGATGAAAAGGCCTCCTTGGTCACCCGGGCAGAAAAAGCTGAAGCGGCTCTCACAGACACAACGATTGAGTTAACCGGCTTAAAATGCCATATATCTCAAATGGTCTCCGCAATCTTTGGTAAGCTATTCTGCAAGGGTTAAATACTGCAAATCTTTTCCTGACAAGTATCTTGTTTGGCACCTTCGGCTCACCTGATGTTTGTTAATGCAGGCCCCAGGAGTTCTAATCTGAACCAGAACATGTTAATAAAGCTGAAGGTGGTTTACACATTGGTGGAACAACTCTACATCGGGTCACAACATGCTTTAGCCGTTGTGGCTTTGTTAAATGAGGTTCCTAATCTCCTGGCTAATGTACTGAGGCGGCTTGCTGTGCTCCCTCAACTGGTCCAAGAATTGAGACGTGCTTCTGCAAGAGCCGGAGCCATAGCCGCTTTAAGCCGGGCCAAGGCATGGTTACCAGAGCTGGACCCGGCCGACATCGTCCTTGGATATCCAAGCTTTAAGGAAGATGGCACCCCGTTTGAGGAGAGGGACTTTTCCGCCTGCGTGAAGGAAATACGTCCTGTGGCCACTCTAATTGGGAATGACATAGACCTCACCAAGTACCAGCCGGGTTATGACAACCAATATCAGAGGATTGCAATGCCACGTTACAATGCAGTCAGCTTGATCCCTCCAATTCGTAAGCATACCTTCGCCACCGAAGTCGATCCGGCCGGGTTAATTGATGATGAAGCTAAATTTGAAGCTTTGAGTGGCATTGACTGGTCATCATCAACCTTCCAGTACCGGGCAGCCAACAGAGGAGCGGAGAGGGATAACCCGGAAGCTTTAGGCCAACAAAATGAATGATCCATCAGGCGTCTTATCTTTATGCTTTGTGGAAAAGAATGCTTCATTATGCAGACTCGGGGAGTCTTGTAATAGGGTATAAAAACACTTGATTTT
Organism: Triticum dicoccoides; assembly: GCF_002162155.2. Lineage (NCBI taxonomy): Eukaryota > Viridiplantae > Streptophyta > Magnoliopsida > Poales > Poaceae > Triticum > Triticum dicoccoides. The sequence continues at coordinate 299,655,128 of NC_041382.1, read as the reverse complement.
GTCGTGCCTTCGCGCACGTTCAAGGCGCTCAATACTTTCTTAAGCTGCCATTATTATATGCTTCTGGTTTATACCGGTCTTCGTTTGCATTGCCCTGCATATAGAACAAACACAAGTCCCTTAGCGGCTTACCGCATAGGGGGTCATATAATGTATTGATAACCCGGAGTGTGAACCAAAAAATCATACAAAGGACGGTTTTCCATTATATCTTTAAGACATAATTGAAATAGCATACCTGTAATCCTTTGGTGATCTTGCCGGCTTATGTGACCCGAACAATGAGGGTAAGCTTTAAATCCTGAAACTTGGCACATATGATGTTTGCTATGTGCTAACAACCTTATTTGATCAATATTAAACCGGTGGAACAAAGACCACCCCATAAGTGCTTTGAAAATGATCTCAAAACGTTCAAATAATTGTAATTGCAAAGTGTTACGGAAAATAGACAAAATTCAAAGGCTTCTGATTCGAATACGATCAGTAAACCGTTCTAAAGGGGTTAAGCTAAGATTCGGATACGATCATATAGTCCCCAGTGGCTTTGACGATGTCGATCAAGTGGGTGATGAGGACATCAATACCATTGTTACACCCACAGCCCCTACTGCTACATATACGGGACCAATTACTAGAGCTCGCACACACCAATTAAATTATCAGGTACTTTCGTTTCTTGGTAATGATTCTAATGTTCATGAGAATATGATGCTGCCTAAATTGGATACATTTGTTTTGCTTACAAATGAAGGGCCTAGCTTGGAGAAGGATGAACAGTGGAGCAAGAACAAGCATGGAGATGGTGGCATGCGCAAGGGGAAGAAGAACGGAGTTACAAGTGATGATTTCAGGACTTTGAAGCCACCATAATGGGTGCATGAAGCCTTGGACGAAATATACAAGATGCCACTTCATAAATTTCGTCCCGAGGCTATTATAGGTGCTGCGTCACCTTATTATTGGGCCAGGCCCATGTAATTTCGAAATACATAAGTATAGGCTATTTTTAGAGTCCGTATGTGTGGGGAAACAAGAGATAGGGTTGATTTCGTACCCCTCCACCAAGGGTCACGAAATTCTTCCCTCTTCCTCCATATATACAGCCCTTAGGGCATCGTTTAGACTTTGGGGGGTTTTGTTTAGATTAAAAGTTCACCATAGCTGCAACTTCGCGTACTTCGTTTGTGTTCAACGACCAGACAAAGGCGTCACAGAACCCCACCTTGATCAATAAAGCTTTCATATTATATTCGCAATATCCAGATTGCAATCTTAGTTTCTTGCTTGTTCTTCGTTTGCTCGCAGGAAACAGACCCTCCTGGTCAGGTTGATCGTGCTCCGGCGTGGTCAATAACCTCTCGGAGTTGGTTTAGCGATTGCTAAGGCGCGACGTCCTCGCACGTTCGTAGTCGGATCGTCAAAGCCGACTTCCACCAAAGCGATATCCATCATCTCATCAAAAGACGGGACACCTTTGCCTCTATCAAGTGGTATCAAATTCCCAGGTTGCTCAGTGAGATTTTACAGTTTTTCGTAGTTTAGATCGAGTCTGTTCTTCATACCTACAGTCCACGAAAAAGCCACACAAAAAAAAAATTAGGGTTAGTTCATCATATCCGAACCAATCTGAGCCTTTGCATAATCTTTTTAGGGTTTTGCTTTGTTGAATTTGCGGTTGCATCGTCGGTCTAGTTGCTGGTCTTAGAGTCTAGCCTTTTAGAGTTTCGAGTTCTGGTCATAAGTTGTCACGCCGCCGCCGCACCATCATCATTGCCCCTGCCATCTACCACCACCGCTCCGAATCCGTATCCATATACCACCACCAATCCGTATCCATATACCACCACCGATCCATATCCATATACTACCACCGCTACCACCACCGCTGCCATATACCACCACCATATATCCACCATCAATCCGAGTTCCTTGCATATTAGGTTTGTTTTCGAGATCCATCTAGTTTCCGATTCGTGTTTCCTTGCCGGAGTAGGTTTCGGAAAAAAAAGAGTCCGGAAACCACCCTCCGTTTAGGCCCAAAATTTTTCGAAAACGCTTTTTTCAAAAAAAAATCTGGCTATCCTATTTTTAGGTGTTTCTGAGTGTTTTGAGACAGGTGCCATTATAGGAAGTTTTTTTTGACCCGTTTCCAGTTTTTGGGTCCGGGCAGTCGAAAAAAAAAATTGGTCGAAAAAATTTCGTGCCCATCCTGTCAGTTTGACCTGGGAAGAGTTTTGAGTCACTCGCCATTATAGTGATTTTTCGCAAAAAAAAAGTAGCACAAAAAAAAGCAGCGCAAAAAAAAGAGCGAAAAAAATCCAGAGTGTGCTTTTTCCTTGTTTACGTGCCGCGCCGTGATTTTGTTGGTGTTCTAGGCTCGCGTCTCTAGCACAGTCTAGCCTAGGACCAGCAGCGTACCGTCGTTGAGCGTTTATTCAACTTTGCATCTCTGAATTGATTATTGCTGACCCTTTTTGCAGCCATATTATAAGCCTTCCCAGCTCCACATACATCTACGTCGTGCATTTGACTCTCCCTGGTAATCGCTCTATCCAAGCTTTGAGAGTTTTTGACTACAACGGTTGCCGATCACCGCCTGCTGCTGGGTAAGAACTGGTAAGAATTTGAGATTTGCTTGACGGATTTGTGACACCCACCACCACCTCTTGTTAGTAGTCTGTAGGATCATATTCTTATGTGTTTCTATTGGTGCTAACCATGCCAGGATCACAAGCCGACGAGACTGACAGGGAGAACATGACGAATAAGGATTTGCATGATAAATTTCAGCAAATGATGAGTGGACAGGTGCAAGATGTGCTAAACAGATTTGAAGAGGCCATGGAGAAGATAGATGGCATGGAGAAGACGTTCGAAACAAAGCTCGATAACAAGTTTAATGAATTGCTCACGCGTCTTCCACCACCACCACCCGCTGCACCTAACGCACCTCTCCAACAACAACAACAACGACTACCTCCACGTCGCGAAACAGACCTTCGCCGAGCGAGCCGTGTTCCTCTTGCGTTTGGCCAAACTGTTGGTGCTCCTGTTGATACTTCTATGGCTCCTGCTGCTGATGCGGAGGAGGATGATTATGTGGGAGATTATGAGGATGAGGTTGATCAAAATCAGCACTACGTGCAGCCACCTGCACCACCACCACCAGGTCGACCTCAGGTATATATTCGTAATGGTAGGCCTGCACCACCACCTCAGGTACGAGATGATGTCCATATTCCTAAACTGAAATTGAATATTCCACCATTTGAGGGTAGATATGTTCCTGATATATATCTTACTTGGGAGTTAGAAACTGAACAACGATTTACATGTTTACAATATCCTGAGGAGAGACGAGTTGCTGCTGCTGTTTGTGCTTTCACTAGTTTTGCATGTGTATGGTGGTCTGAACATTGTAGATTATATCCTATTCCAACTACTTGGCCTGCTTTGAAAACTGCTATGCGTACTCGTTGGGTTCCACCATATTATCAACGTGAATTGCTTCAAAAATTACAGCGCTTAAGACAAGGAAAAAATTCTATAGAAGAATATTATCAGGAATTACAAACTGGCATGATTAGATGTGGTATTGTTGAGGAGAATGAAGCTATGCTTGCACGTTTTCTGGGTGGATTAAATAGAGAGATTCATACCATTCTAGACTATAAGGAGTATACTAATATCACTCGTTTATTCCATCTTGCTTGTAAAGCTGAACGTGAAGTGCAGGATCGACAAGCATTGGCGCGAACTAACTTTTCTGCAGGCCGACCTTCATCATGGACACCGCGTGCATCTTCTACTTCAACTGCACCGGCACCTCAATCACGTGCCTCCTCTAGTCGTGATACAAGAAAACAGGCACAACCACCATTATCTGCCAAGAGCGCACCTGCTGGGCCTGCACAGAGTTCTTCTTCTTCCATGGCATCAACAGGGCACACAAGTGATATTATTTGTCGTCGTTGTAAGGGAGGAGGTCATTCTGCGAGAGAATGCAAATCTCCGCATGTGATGATTGCTACTGCGGATGGTGGATATGAGTCCGCTAGTGACTATGATGAGGAGACTTTGGCTCTTATTACACGTGAAGAACATGGTGGAGATGATTCTGATCATGAGACGCAATACATGGCTCCTGAAGACGCTGACAGGTATGAATGTTTAGTTGCTCAACATGTTTTGAGTGTGCAGGTCACACAAGCTGAGCAAAATCAGAGGCACAATTTGTTCCATACCAAGGGAGTTGTGAAAGAACGTTCTGTGCGCGTCATCATAGATGGAGGGAGCTGCAACAACTTGGCTAGCATGGAGATGGTGGAGAAGCTTTCTCTCACCACAACACCACATCCACATCCTTACTACATCCAATGGTTCAACAACAACGGCAAGGTTAAGGTAACACGTACTGTTCGTGTGCATTTTAGTATATCTACATATGCTGATTATGTTGATTGTGATGTAGTACCTATGCAAGCATGTTCCTTATTACTTGGTAGACCATGGCAATTTGATAAAAATTATGTACACCATGGTAGAAACAATCAGTATACTCTTGTTCATAAGGATAAAAATATTACTTTGCTTCCTATGACTCCTGATTCTATTTTGAAAGATGATATTAATAGAGCAAATAAAGCAAAACAAGAGAAGAATAAGAGTGAAAATCAGATTGTGGCAAAAGAATTTGAGCAACAAATGAAGCCTAATAATAAACCATCTAGTGTTGCTTCTGAAATTAAATTGAAAAGTGCATGTTTATTTGCCACCAAATCTGATATTGATGAGCTAGATTTCAGCAAATCTGTTTGCTATGCTTTTGTGTGCAAAGAGGCATTATTTTCATTCGAGGACGTGCCTTCCTCTTTGCCTCCTGCTATCACTAACATTTTGCAGGAGTTCGCTGACGTCTTTCCACAAGACGTGCCACCGGGATTACCACCTATTCGAGGGATTGAGCATCAGATCGACTTAATTCCCGGTGCTTCACTGCCAAACCGTGCGCCATACCGTACCAATCCAGAGGAGACGAAGGAGATTATGCGTCAAGTACAAGAGCTTCTCGACAAAGGTTATATACGCGAATCCCTTAGTCCTTGTGTTGTTCCTATTATTCTAGTGCCGAAAAAGGATGGTACATCGCGTATGTGTGTTGATTGTAGAGGCATTAATAATATTACTATTCGTTATCGTCATCCTAATCCTAGGCTAGATGATATGCTTGATGAATTGAGTGGCTCTACAATATTCTCCAAAGTTGATTTGCGTAGTGGATACCATCAAATTTGTATGAAATTGGGGGATGAATGGAAAACAACATTTAAAACTAAGTTTGGATTATATGAGTGGTTAGTCATGCCTTTTGGGTTAACTAATGCGCCTAGTACTTTCATGAGACTATTGAACGAAGTTTTACATGCTTTCATTGGACGATTTGTGGTAGTCTATTTTGATGATATACTGATTTATAGCAGATCTTTGGAAGAACATTTGGAACATTTACGTGCTGTTTTTATTGCTCTATGTGATGCACGTTTGTTTGGTAACCTTGGGAAGTGCACCTTTTGCACCGACCGAGTATCTTTTCTTGGCTATGTTGTTACTCCACAGGGAATTGAAGTTGATAAAGCCAAGATTGAAGCTATTGAGAGTTGGCCGCAGCCCAAAACGGTCACACAAGTGAGGAGTTTTCTTGGCCTCGCTGGATTCTATAGGCGTTTTGTGAGAGATTTCAGCACCATTGCTGCACCTCTCAATGAGCTTACAAAGAAAGATGTGCCTTTTCTTTGGGGTACCGCACAGGAAGAAGCCTTCTCGGTATTGAAAGATAAGTTGACACATGCTCCTTTACTCCAGCTTCCTGATTTTAATAAGACTTTTGAGCTTGAATGTGATGCTAGTGGAATTGGATTAGGAGGTGTGTTATTACAAGATGGCAAACCTGTTGCATACTTTTCTGAAAAATTGAGTGGGCCTAGTCTGAATTATTCTACTTATGATAAAGAATTATATGCTCTTGTTCGGACTTTAGAAACATGGCAACATTATTTATGGCCCAAAGAATTTGTTATACATTCTGATCATGAATCTTTGAAACATATTAAAAGTCAAGCTAAACTGAATCGTAGACATACTAAATGGGTTGAATTCATTGAGACTTTCCCTTATGTCATTAAACACAAGAAGGGAAAAGAAAATGTTATTGCTGATGCATTGTCTCGTCGCTATACTATGCTTTCACAACTTGACTTCAAAATATTTGGTTTGGAGACCATCAAAGATCAATATGTGCATGATGCTGATTTTAAAGATGTAATGCAGAATTGTAAAGAAGGAAGAATGTGGAACAAGTTTGTCGTTAACGATGGATTTGTGTTTCGTGCTAACAAGCTATGCATTCCAGCTAGCTCCGTTCGTCTTTTGTTGTTGCAGGAAGCGCATGGAGGAGGATTAATGGGACATTTTGGCGTGAAGAAGACGGAGGACGTACTTGCTACACATTTCTTTTGGCCAAAGATGAGACGGGATGATGAGCGTTTTATTGCTCGATGCACTACATGTCAAAAAGCTAAGTCACGACTCAATCCTCATGGTTTATATATGCCTTTGCCTGTACCTAGTGTTCCTTGGGAGGATATATCTATGGACTTTGTTTTAGGTTTACCTCGAACAAAGAAGGGGAGGGATAGCATATTTGTTGTCGTGGATAGATTCTCGAAAATGGCACACTTTATACCATGTCATAAAAGCGATGATGCTGTTAATGTTGCTGATTTGTTCTTTCGTGAAATTATTCGCTTGCATGGTGTGCCAAATACTATTGTTTCAGATCGTGATACTAAATTTCTTAGCCACTTTTGGAGATGTTTATGGGCTAAGTTGGGGACTAAACTGATTTTTAGTACTACTTGTCACCCCCAAACTGATGGACAAACTGAAGTAGTCAATAGAACGTTGTCTACTATGCTTAGGGCTGTTTTGAAGAATAATAAGAAAATGTGGGAGGAATGCTTGCCTCATATTGAATTTGCTTATAATCGTTCCTTGCATTCTACTACTAAGATGTGCCCTTTTGAAGTTGTGTATGGTTTCCTACCTCGTGCACCTATTGATTTGTTGCCTCTTCCATCGTCGGAGAAGGTTAATTTTGATGCTAAACAACATGCTGAATTGATTTTAAAAATGCATGAGTTAACTAAGGAAAACATTGAGTGTATGAATGCTAAATATAAACTTGCTGGAGATAAGGGTAGAAAAATGTTGTGTTTGCACCTGGAGATCTTGTTTGGTTACATTTGCGTAAGGATAGATTTCCTGATTTGCGCAAATCAAAGCTAATGCCACGTGCTGATGGTCCCTTTAAGGTGTTAGAGAAAATAAATGATAATGCATATAAACTTGAGCTGCCTGCAGATTTTGGGGTTAGTCCCACTTTTGAAATTGCAGATTTGAAGCCTTATTTGGGTGAGGAAGATGAGCTTCCGTCGAGGACGACTTCATTTCAAGAAGGGGAGGATGATGAGGACATCAATACCATTGTTACACCCACAACCCCTACTGCTACATATACGGGACCAATTACTAGAGCTCGCGCACGCCAATTAAATTATCAGGTACTTTCGTTTCTTGGTAATGATTCTAATGTTCAAGAGAATATGATGCTGCCTAAATTGGATACATTTGTTTTGCTTACAAATGAAGGGCCTAGCTTGGAGAAGGATGAACAGTGGAGCAAGAACAAGCATGGAGATGATGGCATGCGCAAGGGGAACAAGAATGGAGTTACAAGTGATGATTTCAGGACTTTGAAGCCACCATAATGGGTGCATGAAGCCTTGGACGAAATATACAAGATGCCACTTCATAAATTTTGTCCCGAGGCTATTATAGGTGCTGCATCACCTTTTTATTGGGCCAGGCCCATGTAATTTCGAAATACATAAGTATAGGCTATTTTTAGAGTCCGTATGTGTGGGGAAACAAGAGATAGGGTTGATTTCGGACCCCTCCACCAAGGGTCACGAAATTCCCCCCTCTTCCTCCATATATACAGCCCTTAGGGCATCGTTTAGACTTTGGGGGGTTTTGTTTAGATTAAAAGTTCGCGATAGCTGCAACTTCACGTACTTCGTTTGTGTTCAACGACCAGACAAAGGCGTCACAGAACCCCACCTTGATCAATAAAGCTTTCATCTTATATTCGCAATATCCAGATTGCAATCTTAGTTTCTTGCTTGTTCTTCGTTTGCTCGCAGGAAACAGACCCTCGTGGTCAGGTTGATCGTGCTCCGGCGTGGTCAATAACCTCTCGGAGTTGGTTTAGCGATTGCTAAGGCGCGGCGTCCTCGCACGTTCGTAGTCGGATCATCAAAGTCGACTTCCACCAAAGCGATATCCATCATCTCATCGAAAGACGGGACACCTTTGCCTCTATCAGTGGGTATCGACAGTTATGTTCTCTTTGGTTCGAATACGACCTATGTTTGAACAGGAAGCCCCCAAGTGACCATAAGAGTTGTTTAATGACGCTGATTCGAATACGATCCACGTCAGACCAAAGGGGTTAAGCTATGATTCAGATATGATCAAGAAGCCCCCTAGTGGGTTTGGCAGTATGCCGATCAAGAGGGTATCGACAGCTATGTTCTCTTTGGTTCAAATACGACATATGTTTGAATAAGAAGCCCCCAAGTGATCATGGCTAGATTCAGATATGATCATAAGCCGTACCAGAGCGAAAGCCAGATTCAAATATGATCTGCTCCCTGTTGGTTGTTTCAACATCATGATAAGGAAGACATGTAAACCTTTGAGGATGAAAAGGATAGAGGCCCTGCTTTATTGCTTTTCATAATATATACATCAGCAAAAATATGTACATCCTGAGAGCCGGTGGCTCAAGTATAGTAAGGCCAAAGATGAGAAATATTCCACGGCCGGCGGGTCTCCTCCTCTGACTTACGCAAGTCTTTATGCTCTCGAACATCAATGAGGTAATACGACCCGTTGTTCAGGTTCTTGTTGACCACAAAGGGTCCTTCCCAAGGGGGGGATAGCTTGTGCATATCAGATTGATCCTGGATGAGCCGGAGCACTAAGTCACCTTCCTGAAAGGTTCTGGACCTAACCCGACGGCTGTGGTAGCGGCGCAGGTCTTGCTGGTAAATCGTCGAGCGGGCTATTGCCAAGTCTCGCTCTTCATCCAACAAATCAAGTGCATCCTGACGAGCTTGTTTATTATTAGTTTCAATGTAAGCCGCTACGCGGGCCGAGTCATGACGGATGTCACTTGGCAGGACCGCCTCTGCTCCGTACACCATGAAGAAAGGTGTATAACCCATAGATCTGTTAGGTGTAGTGTTGATGCTCCAAATCACATAGGGTAATTCCTCCACCCAACAACCCGGCGTCCGCTGTAATGGGACCAAGAGCCGGGGTTTTATACCTTTCAAGATCTCCTGATTGGCTCTCTCTGCTTGACCATTGGATTGAGGATGAGCTACCGCCGAAACGTTAAGCCGGATATGTTCTCGTTGACAGAACTCTTCCATAGCACCCTTGGAGAGATTAGTGCCATTGTCAGTTATGATGCTATGTGGAAAACAAAAACGAAAGATCACCTTTTTGATGAACTGAACCGCCGTGGCTGCATCACACTTACTGACCGGCTCCGCCTCAACCCACTTTGTAAATTTATCAACCGCCACCAAGAGGTGTGTCTTTTTATCCTTAGACCTTTTGAAAGGTCCGACCATATCAAGCCCCCAAACCGCGGACGGCCAAGTAATCAGAATCATCCTCAATTCTTGAGCCGGCACGTGAGATCGACGTGAGAATTTTTGACAACCGTCACATTTACTGACCAGATCTTCCGCATCAGCATGAGCCGCCAGCCAATAAAAACCATGACAGAAGGCCTTGGCCACAAGAGATTTTGAGCCGGTATGATGACCGCAATCCCCTTCATGGATCTCACGAAGTATTTCCTGTCCCTCCGCAGGCGACACACAACATTGAAACGCCCCAGTAACACTGCGATGATGCAACTCACCGTGAACAATTGTCATGGATTTAGACCGCCGGATGATTTGTCTCGTCAAGGTCTCATCCTCAGGCAACTCTCCCCGGGTCATGTAAGCCAAATATGGCACTGTCCAATCCGGGATGATGTGAAGAGCCGCCACCAGCTGCGCTTCCGGGTCTGGCACAGCTAAGTCTTCCTCTGTGGGTAACTTGACAGAAGGATTATGCAAAACATCCAGAAAGGTGTTAGGCGGTACCGGCTTAACGCTAAGATCCCAGCCGGCTTAAAGCATCAGCCGCCTCATTCTTCCTTCGATCAATGTGCTCCACTTGATAAACCTTGAAATGCCCAGCTACAACATCAACTTCACGACGGTAAGCCGCCATGAGGGGATCCTTGGAGTCCCACTTGCCTGACACCTATTGAGCCACAAGATCTGAGTCGCCCAAGCACCTTAGCCGGCTCAAATTCATCTCTTTGGCCATCCGAAGACCGTGTAGTAAGGCCTCATATTTAGCTGTATTATTAGTGCAAGGAAACATAAGCCGGAGCACATAAAAAAATTGTCACCTCGAGGGGAAGTTAAAACGACTCCAGCCCCCGAGCCTTCCAACTGCCTGGACCCATCAAAGTGAATAGTCCAATAAGTGTTATCCGGCTTCTCCTCAGGTGTCTGCAGCTCTGTCCAATCATTGATAAAGTCCACCAGGGCTTGAGACTTAATAGCAGTATGTGGCACGTACTTCAAACCATGAGGCCCAAGCTCAATGGCCCACTTGGTGACTCGTCCTGTGGCCTCTCTATTCTGGATGATGTCTCCCAAGGGGGCAGAACTTACTACGGTAATAGGGTGACCCTGGAAGTATTGCTTAAGCTTCCGGCTTGCCATGAACACCCCGTAAACAAGCTTCTGCCAATGTGGATACCTTTGCTTAGACTCAATGAGCACCTCATTGATGTAATAAACCGGCCGTTGAACCGGATGCTCCTTGCCAGCCTCCTTGCGCTCCACCACGATTGCAACACTGACAGCACGTGAGTTAGCGGCCACGTATAACAGTAATGGCTCTCTATCAATGGGAGCCGCAAGGACCGGCGGCTCGGATAACTGTCTTTTTAAATCTTCAAAGGCAGTATTAGCAACATCACTTCAGACAAAAGTATCCGTTTTCTTCATCATCTGATACAGCGGTAAGGCCTTCTCACCTAACTGGCTTATGAACCGGCTTAAAGCAGCAACACGACCCGCCAGTCACTGAACATCATTGATGTAGGCCGGTTTAGCCAAAGAGCTAATTGCCTTGATCTTCTTCGGATTAGCTTCAATACCCCTGTTGGAGACTAGAAAACCCAAAAGCTTGCCTGCAGGCACACCAAACACACATTTGGCCAGGTTAAGCATCATCTTATAGACCCGGAGATTATCAAAGGTTTCCTTCAGATCAGCTATCAAGGTTTCCTTTTCTCTGGACTTCACCACTATGTCATCCACGTAAGCGTGAACATTGCGCCCAACTTGATTGTGGAGACAGTTCTGTACACACCGCTGATAAGTCGCCTGGGCACTCTTGATCCCAAATGGCATGGACACATAGCAGAAGGCTCCAAACGGAGTGATGAAGGCCGTCTTCTCCTGGTCCTTAACTGCCATCTTAATCTGATGACAACCAGAGTAAGCATCCAAAAAGCTCAAACGCTCACAACTCGCCGTAGCGTCAATGATTTGATCAATACGGGGGAGAGCAAAGGGATCAGCCGGACAAGCCTTATTTAAGTCCGTGTAATCCACACACATCCGCCAGGTGCCATTCTTCTTAAGTACAAGCACCGGGTTAGCCAACCACTCGGGGTGAAAAACTTCAACAATAAACCCGGCCGCCAAGAGCCGGGCCACCTCCTCACCAATAGCTTTCCGTCTCTCTTCATTGAACCGTCGTAGAAATTGCGTGACCGGCTTAAACTTCGGATCAATATTAAGAGTTTTCTTAGCGAGTTCTCTCGGTACACCCGACATGTCAGAAGGTTTCCATGCAAAGATGTCCCGGTTCTCACGGATGAACTCAATGAGCGCGCTTTCCTATTTAGGATCCAAATTGGCACTGATACTGAACTGCTTAGATGAATTGCCTGGAGTAAAATCAACAAGCTTGGTTTTAGTAGCCGACTTAAACTTCATCGCCGGGTCATGCTCTGTGGTTGGCTTCTTCAAAGAGGTCATATCCGCCGGGTCAACGTTATCTTGATAAAACTTCAGCTCCTCTGCTACACAAACAGATTCGACATAAGCCGCATCGCCTTCTTCACATTCCAGGGCTATCTTTCGACTCCCATGCACAGTGATGGTGCCTTTGTGACCCGGCATCTTAAGCTTCAAATAAACGTAACACGGTCGCGCCATGAACTTGGCATAAGCCGGCCGCCCAAACAGAGCATGATATGGACTCCTAATTTTGACCACCTCAAAAGTTAATTTCTTAGCCCTAGAATCATACTCATCTCCAAAGGCCACCTCTAGTTCAATCTTACCGACCGGGTATGCTGACTTACCAGGCACTACTCCATGGAAAACGGTGTTGGACGTCTTTATATTTTTGTCAGTCAACCCCATACATCGAAAGGTCTCGTAATAGAGGATGTTGATGCTGCTACCTCCGTCCATGAGTACCTTAGTGAATTTATATCCACCGACCTGAGGCGCTACCACCAAAGCTAACTGACTCGTATTGTCAACCCGGGGAGAGTGATCTTCCCTGCTCCACACAATAGGCTGCTCTAACCACCTCAAGTAGCAGGGAACCGCCGGCTCAACAGCGTTCACTGCCCTCTTATGAATCTTCTGGTCACGTTTGCATTGGATTGCTCTGATAACCCGACTATTGCTGCTGCTGCTGACTTCCTTGACCAGACTGCTGCTGATTATAACCACCTTGATTTCCCTGAAAGCTGGAATTTGAACCGCCACCCGGGCCATGAAATCCGCCGGCACTTGAGCCGCCACCCGACCCATGATTGCCGTCGAACGTGTTGGAATTCTTGAAAGCCTTCATGATCGCGCAATCCTTCCATAAGTGAGTGGTCGGCCTTTCCCGGGTGCCGTGTCTCGGACAGGTCTCATTGAGTAGCTGCTCAAGAGATGGACCTGACCCGCCAGATCGAGGGGGTGGCCTCCCCTTGCGTCTCTGATTGTTACCCTGTGCATTAGCGTTGGCCACAAACTCCGGGTTACCATCGGCTTTACGCTTGTTGTCTCCTTGATTTGCCGGGTTATGCTGCTCACCCTTTCCATTGCCGTTCTTCTTTCCCTTCCCTGTCTTTTCCTCATCTGACGCGGGATCCTTGGTACTATCAGAATCGGCATATTTGACTAGAGCCGCCATCAGCTGACCCATATCATTACAATCACACTTGAGGCGCCCCAGCTTCTGTCTCAACGGTTCAAATCGGCAAATTTTCTCCAACACGAGGACTGCAGAGCTGGCATCCATCTTGTCAGACGAATGTATTATCTCCTTGACCCGGCGCGCCCAATGAGTGGTAGATTCACCCTCCTCTTGCTTACAATTCGTTAAGTCCACAATTGACATAGATTGCTTGCAAGTGTCCTTGAAGTTCTGAATGAACCGGGCCTTTAACTCCGCCCAGGAGCTAATGGAATTGGGCGGCAGGCCCTTTAGCCAAGTCCGAGCCGTTCCATCCAACATCATGGTGAAATACTTAGCCATTTCCGCGTCGCTGACCTCCAACAGCTCCATGGCCATCTCATAGCTTTCGATCCACGCCCCGGGCTGTAAGTCGACTGTATAATTTGGCACCTTTTGGGGTCCCTTGAAATCCTTAGACAGACGCACATTACGTAAAGCCGGCACCAAACAAGGAACACCGCCGGTTCTGGTGGCCACTCCTGCCTCAACAGAAGTCGTCGGATAATCCGGGAAGGCTTGATGAGCCGTCTGCTGAGCCACCACTTGAGCCGCCCGCTCGTCCTCCTGACGTATCCGGTCCTGCACCGGGTTATAACCGCCGGGCTGGTTACGGCGCTGGGCATTGCTTGACAAAGCTTCTGATTCCATGTGCCTGCTGTAACTCGGGCTCCGGCTTGGGCGAGGAGTTGAATGAATCCTGTCCCGACTATAGGAATAAGCCTCTTGCTGAGCCAGAGCCGTCTGGACGAGTTCTCTGATCCTTCGTGTCTCCACCTGTAACGCCCCAGATGTAACTTTCCCCATTTGTACTCCAACTCTTGCCGTTTCCGGTGTCAAGATATATTTATTTCTCGGGTTCGGGTCTTTGTCTCCGTGTGTTGTTTTTCTTTTTCGTGCATCTCTTATCATGCCATCTCGTGCATTGCATTTGCATACATGTCCATCTCATGCATTCGAGCTTTTTCCCCGTTGTCCGTTTTGCATTCCGGCGCTTCGTTCTCCTCCGGTGGTCATTTCTAGTCTTCTTTCGTGTGTGGGGTCTAAACGTTTCCGGATTGGACCGAGACTTGCCAAGCGGCCTTGGTTTACTACCGGTAGACCGCCTGTCAAGTTTCGTATCATTTGGACTTCGTTTGATACTCCAACGGTTAACCGAGGGACCGAAAAGGCCTC
>NC_041382.1:299632287-299639562 GCF_002162155.2 Triticum dicoccoides | reverse complement strand
GGCGCACCCCGCCGCTCCGGCGAGCTCGAGCTCCGCCGCCGGTGCCGCCTCGGCTTCCGCGCCGCGATCCCGATCTGGATCCGGTCGCGTGAACAGTAAACCCTAACCCCGATTTTTTTGCTAAGTCCTGAAATTTTGATCCATGTTGCTCTGTTCGAGGTCCCGTAACTTTGCAACCTTAGCTCCGTTTTGGGCGTATGATAAATCAAAATCTTCGACTCGACATGTACATCATTTCATTCCATTGCATCATTTGCATTTGAGGTCATCTTGATACCCAAAATGCTGTTAGAAGGAGGCTTCGTGAGTTAAATTGCAGATCCGTTAGTTCATCATGCACTTTTGTCATTTTTACTATGTTTAATTCGTGCATGATATGCTTGTGCCCCTTTGGGATGATTTGTTAAGAATTTTGTCTTCTTTCCAGAGGTGCCACCCATGAATTTTTAGGATGTGTGTGTTGTCTTGTGCAAGCTTGCGAAGAGAGGTACCTGAGATTGCAGATTTCAGGGACTTAGTGATTTTCACTAAGTCTGGGATATTTTAGTTCATGATGCTATATGTCCAGCTTGTTTCCTAATGATACGTGCCTCTTTTGAGGATGATCAGTAAGGGAGTTTTGATATTTAGGTTATGCTCTATCCATCCATGTCTTTGTTGGCATTTGTGGAGTGCTCTAGGTTGACTCAATCGAGCTCAACTTTTGCTTCGTTGTTAATCTGGGCAGATCGTCAACTTGTTTGCGATTTTGCCGATGCTACCGTTAGTGCTCCATGCATGCTATGCCTTCGTTCTTGCCATGTGTAGCTAGCACTTTGTGCCTTCTTGCTGGTTATATGCTTTCCTTGCCATGACTTGCACCGTAGTGAGTGCATCGAGCTCGTTTACATGCCTTCGTGAGTTAAATTTCAGCATGTCTCAGTTTTCACTAAGTCTGAAAACTGATTGTGTTCGAGCGATGTTCGTGAGCTCGGTAGAGTATTTTGTGAACCCTTTTGGCCCAGGTCACTTTGGGTGTTTTGTTAAGCTTGTTGAGTAGCTCCATGCCATTTTCTTACTTGTCATGTTCAGGTTTTCTATCATGTTGTTTTGCTGCTCCGAAGAGAGCATCGTGATCTGAAATTTCAGACTAGTGTTAATTTCACTAAGTCTGAAATCTGTTTTGCATTTGCGTTTTAGCCATGCTTGTTTGAACCTCTTAATGGATGAATTTGCCTATGGCTCAGTGCTAGTGTTTTGTCAACCATCTTGTGTACTTCACTGCCATGTATTTTTTTTTCATGTTTGGTGGCTGTAGCATGTTCATTTCGTTGCATTTAGATGCCTACTTGCTGTAAATCGCAGACCGGTGTCATATCTTAAAACGCTTGCCATTTCTAAACCGTAACTCCGATTCCAATGATCTTTACATCGTTTTCAAGCGATTTCATCCCCTCTATCCAGTGGCACACTTGGTTTTCCAAGTTGACGCCAGGTTCATGCATTTCCTGTCATATCTTGCATTTTGCATCCCGCATCGCATCCCGCATAGCATATCGTCATTTCATCTTATTGCTTGGTCTTGCCCGTGGTTGATTGTATCCTTGTTGCTTGTTTGTCTTGTTGGGTAGAGCCGGGAGACGAGTTCGCTACCGAGGAGCCCGTTGAGTTTGCTTGTGAGGATCCAGTCAACTCTGACAACTGTGCAGGCAAGATGATCATACCCTCGAAATCACTACTATCTTTGCTATGCTAGCTTTGCTCGCTCTTTTGCTTTGCCACTGCTACGATGCCTACCTTTTGCTTGTCAGCCTCCCAATTGCCATGTTGAACCCCTAACCCACCATTGTCCTAGCAAACCGTTGATTGGCTATGTTACCGCTTTGCTCAGCCCTTCTTATAGCGTTGTTAGTTGCAGGTGAAGATTGGAGCCGTTCCTTGTTGGAACATTTATATTCTTGTTGGGATATCATTATATTGCTATGTTATCTTAATGCACCTATATACTTGGTAAAGGGTGGAAGGCTCGGCCTCTCGCCTAGTGTTTTGTTCCACTCTTGCCGCCCTAGTTTCCGTCATATCGGTGTTATGTTCCCGGATTGTGCGTCCCTTACGCGGTTGGGTTATAATGGGAACCCCTTGATAGTTCGCTTTGATTAAAGCTTTTCCAGCAATACCCAACATTGGTTTTACCATTTGCCACCTAGCCTCTTTTTCCCTTGGGTTTCCGGAGCCCGAGGGTCATCTTATTTTACCCCCCCGGGCCAGTGCTCCTCTGAGTGTTGGTCCACCTGTCAGCTACCGGTGGCTACCAGGGGAAACTCTGGGCTGGCCTACCCGTACCTAAGACAATCTGAGTGTGCCCTGAGAAAGAGATATGTGCAGCTCCTATCGGGATTTGTCGGCACATTCGGGCGGTGTTGCTGGACTTGTTTTAACCTGTCGAAGTGTCTTGAGTTACCGAGATACCGAGTCTGATCGGAACGTCTTGGGAGGAGGTCTATTCCTTCGTTGACCGTGAGAGCTTGTCATGGGCTAAGTTGGGACTCCCCTGCAGGGATTGAACTTTCGAAAGCCGTGCCCGCGGTTATGGGCAGATGGGAATTTGTTAACGTCCGGTTGTAGACTACTTGAACTAAACTTAATTAAAATAAATCAACCGTGTGTGTTACCGTGATGGCCCCTTCTCGGCGGAGTCCGGGAAGTGGACACGGTGTTGGAGTTATGCTTGCGCAGGATGTTCCTTTTAGCTTCTCGCTCGTGCTTCGCCTTCTCTTCTCGCTCTCTTTTGCGTATAAGTTAGCCACCACATATGCTAGTCGCTGCTGCAGCTCCACTTATATTTGCCTTATCCATCCCTATGAGCTTAAATAGTCTTGATCGCGTGGGTGTGAGATTGCTGAGTCCCTGTGGCTCACAGATACTACAACTCCAGATGCAGGTCCAGGTGATTCCGCTCCAGTTGACGATTACGAGCTCAAGTGGGAGTTCGACGAGGACTCTCAGCGATACTACGTGTCCTTTCCAGATGATCAGTAGTGGTGCCTAGGTGGGGTTATCGATTCAGGACCTTGTCGCATGTTGGGTTCTTTTCCATTTTGGCGCCGTAGTCGGGCCATGAGTGTTTGTTTGATGGATGTTATTTATGTACTCTGATGTGACGTGGCGAGTGTAAGCCAACTATGTTTCTCCCCCTTTTATTATATCTTACATGGGATGTTGTAATGATTGCCCGACTTGCGACATTGCTTTCAATGCGGTTATGCCTCTAAGTCGTGCCTCGACACGTGGGAGCTATAGCCGCATCGAGGGCGTTACAAGTTGGTATCAGAGCCTTCCCTGACCTTAGGGGCCCCATTGCTTGATCGTTTTTAGCAGCCGAGTTGTGTCTAGAAAAATGTTTTGAGTCCTTAGGAATTATATATCGGAGAGCTTAGGAATTCTTTTTACTTCCCAGTCTCCTCATCGCTCTGGTAAGGCATCCTGGCGTAGAGTTTTGACTCTTCTCTTCTCAAATTTCACAAAAAAATTTTAGGATCACGCGACGGTTTTGTTCCGATGGTTTTGTGACGAGAACATTGTTCTTGGTGCCTCCTGTCTTTCTTGGTGCCTCCTGTCTTTAGGGGTTGTGGCAGTGTCCCGGGGAGTTGAGCTCCGAGGTGTTGTCGTCACAATTTTATCGTTGCAATTCTGGTATACTTGAGATATGTTCGCCGACATCGAAAATCTCTTTTATGCAGTTCGTTGGTGAGATAACCTCGACGCCACCCAGTACTGGGGCGGGAGTTCGGGAGTATCGCCATAACTTGTATAACGGATGCTTTTCGAAGGTTGAGGTAGATGGTTTCCGAAGTTTTCCTGGTTATGTGTTGAAGGATGGATACAGCGGGATGTAGGATTTGCTAGTTTGGGTGAGATATTGTGCTTCCCCTGTATCCCCAACACCTGATTGCATAACCGGAAAGGTTCGGGAGTTTCATAGGTGGGAATTCTAGTAGCTCTAGTTCTTCTTCCACGGATATTGGTTTGAGATTGGGATTTCTTACCGATTATTCGTTCTTGATCCGTACCTTGTTGAATTATTTCTCTTCCTTAATTCTTCGTGGCTTCTCAATTTATGGATATGTGACCATTTGAAGAGGAATGCATTCGTTCATTTTGTTCGGATGTGAAGACTATATGTTGCAATTTTCATTCCGTTGGATTCAGCTTCTATATTGTTGTCTATCTATGTGCTAATGGTGGTCAACCTCTTTAGGATGGCTCCTCCAACGCGCACGACTCCGAATCCTGATCCGCCTCCGCCTCCCCCTCCTCCGGAAGCATGGCAAGCTGTGATGGCCGCTACTAATGCAAACACACAGTTGATCATGCAAATCCTTCAAGAGCGCAATCAAGGCAGTCAAGGGAATCAAGGCCATAATCAGCACCACTTTGCTACTCTGAACCAGTTCCTTGCTAATGGCCCAAAGACGTTCAGCAGTTGTGTTGAGGCTACCGATGCTGACGATTGGCTAGTGGATCTGGGCAAGCATTTTGAATGCAGCAACGTCAGGCCTGAAGATTTCGTCAAGTTCGCTTCTTTCCAGCTCAAAGATCAGGCTGCAGAGTGGTTCCAGCAGTACAAGGATTCCAGAGGTGGACGTCTGATCACTTGGGACGATTTCCGTCAAGATTTCCACGCTCATCACATCCCTCAAAGTGTGGTTGAGAGTAAGCGTCAGGAATTCCGCAATCTGAAGCAAGGCTCTTTGTCTGTCTATGACTACAACAAGTTGTTCCAGAAGCTCGCCCGTTTTGCCAAGCAGGATGTTCCTGACGAGAAGAGCATGATCTATCAGTTCAGGGGTGGTCTTCGTGAGGAAATTCAGCTCGCTCTTGTCCTCTTTGAGCCGTTGAGATACGATGAGTTCTACAACATGGCACTGAAGCAAGAGGCTGCTCAGATGAGGTGTGATGCTTCCAGGAAGCGTGCCAGAGATATTACTCCGTCTTCCTCTACTCAAGTGGTCAAGCAGCAGAAGTATTGGCTTCCTCCTCCTCCGTTCCGTCAACCGTATCAGCAGAAGAGTAAAGGTGGCAGTGGTTTCTCCCACCCACCCAACCCAGGCTTTCAGAACAAGGCTTCGTCTCAAGCTCCAAGATCGAGTGCTTCGTATCACCGTCCGCTTTCAGAGGTCACGTGCAACAAGTGCCAACAGAAGGGTCACTATGCCAACAAGTGTACCAACCAGAGGCGTCTTCCTCCTCCTCCTCCTGTCAGATCGGCAAGTACAGCGGTGGTCAAGCATAACCCCAAGTCCGCCAAGGTCAACTTGATGAATGCAGCTCAGGCAGAGGACTCGTCAGATGTGATCATGGGTAACCTTCCTGTTAATGATATTCCTACAAATGTTCTTTTTGACACGGGTGCATCGCATTGTTTCATCTCGAGACCATTTTCATCTAAGCATGGGTTGCCTTCACAAATATTGCCTAGTCCTTTAGCAGTTGTCTCTCCCGGTAAGCGCATGCAGGCTAACTCCATCGTTCCGGATGTTTCTATCACTCTGGGTGACTACAAGTTCTTGGCTTCTCCTACGGTTCTTGGCAACTCGGATATCGATCTTATTCTCGGGATGGACTGGCTCTCTAAGCATAGAGCTCAGCTTGATTGTGCAGCCAGGCAGATTCAACTGACTCATTCGTCTGAGGATGTTATTGTCTTTGCCGCTCGGGATAATACCATCCGGTTGTTTTCTCTCAATGAGAAGGGTGAATTGGATGCTATTTCGCAGATTCCGGTTGTTTGTGAGTATCAAGATGTCTTTCCAGAAGAGCGTCCAGGGATGCCTCCGCACCGGCCAGTTGAATTTGTTATTGAACTTGAGCCCGGTACGGAACCTGTGTGCAAACGTCCTTACAAGCTCGGCCCCGAAGAGTTGAAGGAGTTGAAGAAACAACTCGATGAGCAAGAAAGATTGGGTCTCATCCGGCCTAGTACTTCTCCGTGGGGTTGTGGTGTTCTTTTTGTGAAGAAGAAGGATGGATCGAGTCGACTTTGTGTTGATTACTGTCCAGTAAACAAGAAGACCATAAAGAACAAATACCCACTTCCCAACATCAATGAGCTGTTCGAACAACTCAGAGGTGCTCAAATATTCTCCAAGCTTGATCTCCGTATGGGTTATCATCAGATTCGTATTCGTGAGCAAGATATTCCCAAGACGGCGTTCAGAACAAGCTTTGGTTCTTATGAATACACCTTCATGTCTTTTGGCCTCGCCAACGCTCCTCCGACGTTCTCTCGTATGATGAACTTCATCTTCAATCCCTACACCAATGAATTCGTTTTGGTCTATCTCGACGACATTCTGGTTTTCTCGAAGAACAAGGAAGATCATGCCAAGCACTTGCGTTTGGTTCTTGACAAGCTCAGAGAACATCAGTTCTACGCCAAGTTCTCCAAGTGTGAATTTTGGCTCGATGAGGTTCTTTATCTTGGTCATATCATCTCTGCCAAGGGCATTTCCGTGAATCCTGAGAAGGTGTCCGCAATTGTGAATTGGGAACCTCCTCAGAACATGAAGCAACTCCGCAGTTTTCTCGGTCTCGCAAGCTATTGCAGAAGATTCGTTGAAAACTTTTCTAAGATCGCCAAGCCTCTCTCAAATCTTCTTCAGAAGCACGTCAAGTACGTTTGGTCTCCGGAGTGTGATATTGCTTTCAACACTTTGAAAGAGAAATTGATCACTGCTCCAGTTCTGACTCCGCCTGATGAAACCAAGCCGTACGAGGTTTTTTGTGATGCCTCTCTCCAAGGTCTCGGTGCTGTACTCATGCAAGAGTAGAAAGTTGTTGCTTATACCTCTCGCCAGTTGAAACCTAATGAGAAGAACTACCCCACTCATGATCTCGAGTTGGCGGCAGTTGTGCATGCTTTGTTGACTTGGAGACATCTTCTATTGGGAAGAAAAGTGGATATTTTCACTGATCACAAGAGTCTCAAGTACATCTTCACTCAGCCTAATCTCAACCTCAGGCAGACTCGATGGGTCGAAATGATTCAAGAGTACAATCCGAGTATCGAGTATACTCCAGGCAAGGCTAATGTGATTGCTGACGCTTTGAGCAGAAAAGCATATTGCAACAGTCTGATTCTCAAGCCTTATCAACCCGAGCTTTGTGAAGCTTTCCGCAAACTTAATCTGCAAGTTGTTCCTCAAGGTTTCCTCGCCAACCTTCAAGTCTCTCCTACCTTAGAAGACCAGATTCGCCAAGCCCAACTTCTTGATGCTATGGTGAAGAAGGTGAAGA